>NW_007757983.1:0-516 GCF_000696425.1 Galeopterus variegatus | reverse complement strand
AGGTCAAGACTAGCATCAAAGGTGATAAATTAAGAAGAAAAGGAAGGTTAATTAAAATTTTATTTCTGTTATGGGTGTTCAAAGGAGATTAAAAGGCCATAGTGACATCAAAAGAAGCCTTATTAGGATCTCTATTTTTTTGTGCCCATAGACGAGCCCTATGCACACACACAATCACACACGTATACCCACGAGTAAGTGCGTATTACAGAAAAGATTCGTGTCAGTATTGCATTAGTCAGGGTTCTCCAGACAGAGAGAACCAACAGGACATACATCTACGTATAGATATAGATACATAGATATAGGTATAGATATAAAGAGGAAATTTTTTAGGGGATCTGGCTCACATGATTATGGAGATCAAGAAGTCCCATGACAGGCTGTCTGCAAGCTGGAGGCCCTGGGACGCTGGCAGCGTGGCTCAGCCCACATCTGAAGGCCCAAGAACCAGGAAAGCTGATGGTGTAACTCTCAGTGTGAGGCCAAATGCAGGAGAAACTTGAGCTTCGACAT
>NW_007757982.1:3064-6771 GCF_000696425.1 Galeopterus variegatus | reverse complement strand
ATGTGGGTGCCTAGCCTGGTGTGGTGGGCAGGGGCCAGGCAGGTGGGGAGCAGTCAGGCTTTGCCCCGCAAGTGGGGCTGGGCTGGGGGTGACTCACAGAGCTCGCAGAATTGGGCCGGTCTGGCGCACTTCACTCCGCCTCTGCGCAGTCCTTTGCTGTCTTTCCTGGCCTTTGTTGTCTGGGCTGATCACTCGTTCCCGCAGCCGGGCTTGGGCGCTCTTAGGAGTCCTCCTCTGTGTCAGCCCCAAAACCTCGAACCTGTTGCCGCTTGTTTGTCGATGTAGGATCATTGTTGAAAGAATTATTCACCTTTTGTTGCTCTTGTAAATGCAATCAATACTCTGGTATCACAGCGCACAGCTCTCAGGATCACGCTGTCTCCTGTCACGGCCACTCCAGACCCGTCGCCATCTTAGAACCTCCACAGTAAATGTTAATGATCTAAACATCCCAATTGAAAGGCTGAAATTGTCAGATTGGACTAAAAAAAATAAGACAACGAAATGCTGCCTGTGAAAAACATAGTTTAAATTAAAAATAAATGAGTGAAAAAATACATTCTATGCTAACATGAATCAAAAGAATGTTGTAATGGCTTTATCAGTTTCAGACCCAGTAGATTTTAGAGCTAAGAATATTGCTAGGGATAAAGAAGGTCATTTCATAATGATAAAGTGCTCAATTCATCAATAAGACACAACAATCTTTAATATGCACTTAATAAGAGAGCATCAAAATACATGAAGCAACAACTGAGAGAAGTACCAGGGAAAAAATGGACAAATCCACACTGATAGCCAAGGATTTCAGAATTCCTCTCTCAATAATTGGTAGAACAATTAGGCAGAAAATCAATAAAAATGTAGAAGGTCTAACTGATACTAATTCAAAAGGTTTTATATGCCTAAATGTAAAATCTAAAGCTATACAACACCAAAAAAAAAAAACAGAGAAAAACTAAACTTGAGCGAGGCAAAGATTTTCTAGCTATGACACCAAAAGTATGAGCCATAAAACAACAAATTGATTAATTAGACTTCATTAAAATTAAAAAGTCTGCTCTTCAAATGACAGTGTTTAGAGAATGAAAAGAGAATGGGAGAAAATATTTGCAAAACATGTGTCTGATAAAGGACTTGTATCCGGAAAATACGAAAAGCTCTGCATACGTAATAATAAGAAAACCAACAACCCATATAAAGTCAGCTAAAGATTTGAACAAACATTTCATCCTTGGTCATTAGGGAAATGCAAACTTAGACCGCAATAATATACTACTACACACATATTAAAATGACTAAAATTAGAAAAGACTGAACATACTGATGAGGATATGAAGGAACTGGAAATCTCACTCACTTCTGGTAGGAATGTAAAATAATACAACCTCTGAAAACAGTTTACGGTTCCTTAGAAACATATATGTATACCTCCCATAGAATCCACCCATCCCATTGCTAGGTATTTACCCGAGAGAAAAGAAAGCCTATGACCATGCAAATGCTCATAGCAGCATTTTTGCAAAAACCCAAACCAGGAAACAACCCAAATGTCCATCAACAGGTGACTGGATAAAACAATTGTAGGATATTCATACAATGGATACTACTCAGCAACCAAAACGAAGAAACTACTGACACACAGCAACAATGTGGGTGAATCACAAAATAATTATGCTGAATGAAAAAAGCCAGATGAAAAAGAGTACATACTCTAGATTCAATGTACATAAAATCCCAGGAAATACCAACTAACTTATGTGACAGAAAGGAGCTCAGTGGCTGCCTGCAGGTGGGAAGAGCAAGAAGACGGGGTCGCTAAGGGACCTGAGGAGACTTGCGGATGATGGATGTGTTTACTGTCTCGACTGTGGCACGTATTTCACTGATGTATACATATGTCAACATGTCAGATTATACACTTCAGCTATGTACATTTTATTTTATGTCAATTATACCCACACAAGTGGTTTCAAAAACAGAGAAATTGTGAAACTCGTTACTGACACTGTAATTTCAAAGAAATCTCACCTAGCTGTGTAACCAGGCTCCCTATGGAACCTAAGTGATGATTCCAGTCCTCAGCTGGAGAGTGTGGCCATGTCGATGGGACAGCATCAGCACATTTGCCCCCTTAGACTGCACACCTTCCAGCCCCTCGTGCCCTGACGAGAATTGCACCAGCAGAGCTGGTCTTTGTTTGCAGCCTTTTAGCCTCAAGCCCAGTGTGGAGGTTTGGCTCTGACAGAGCCATCTTTCTCTGGATGTTGCAGGTCAGCACCAGGTGACTGCACAACCTCCCTAGAAAACCCACATCATGGCAAGAGCTGGGCTGGGTTTCAACTTGTCCAGGGAGCCCCTCATCTGCCTGCCCTGCAGACGGACAGTTGCTCTGCTGTGTTGCTGTGCTCCACCCTCTGGCCTCCAGCACCACACTGTCACTCTAATGACATCGAGCGTGTCAGACCGTCTCCAGATACGCCAAGCTCCTCCCGGAGGCGTTACTACGATCGGTGTGCTGTCCGTCCTGTACTCCCGGGGCCAAACAGAGTTCCCGGCAAACAGAGTTCCCGGCTCAAAGTTGGCACTGAATGCCTGTTTATCTTATGAACAAATGAATGTTTAAAGTAAAGAAGACAATTTTTGAGGTAATCCTAATACCCAATAGTGCCCACATTATGAACAGACTGTAATGTAAATCTCAATTCTTAAGAAAGTTATTTAGAATTAGCAACATATGGGGATACTTCAAAAAGTTCGTGGAAACATCAGTATTATCTTTTAATTCTATTTTTTCACAAACTTTTTGAAGTACCCTCGTGTTTTCCTCCATGGTAATGATGGCCAACGCTGATTGCTTGTTCACTGTGCTAGGCACGAGTCTATGCACTTGACATACATTGTCTCATGGAGCCTTCAAAAGTCCCTGTATTAGTTTGCTCAGGCTGCCATACAAAGTACCACAGACTGGGTGGCTTAAACAACAGAAATGTATTTCCTCACCATTTTAAAGGCTGGAAGTTTGAGGCCAAGACATCGGTTTCTTATGAGGTCTCTCTCCTGGGCTTGCAGATGGCCATCTTCTCTTTATGTTTCCCTGTGTGCCAGATTGTCCTGATCTCCTCTTCTTACAAGGACACCAGTCATACCAGATTAGGGCCCACCCTAAAGACCTCATTTTAACTGCCTCTTTAAAGACCCTGTCTCCAAATACTGATACATTCTGAGATACTGGGGGTTGAGATGTCAAAATATGAAGTTTCGGAGGACATAATTCAGCCCATAAGAGTACCTATAAGGTTGGTTATAATTTGCTCCTTTCCTGTGACATATTACACAAGTCCAAAGATGGTGAGAGGGATCAGAAACTCTGGATGACCTGGCTACACAGTGGCAATAAACGAGGAAGACTCAGAACTACATGCATCATCTTAGTTGTCAGCTCTGTCAAAGGAATTGTGACAGTCCAGAAATAATCAGTCAGTTGGGCTAGCCCCATGGCTCACTTGGGAGAGTGTGGTGCTGGGAGCGCCGAGGCCGTGGGTTCAGATCCTATATGGGGATGGCCGGTGAGCTAACTGGCTGAGTGTGGGGCAGACCAAACCATGCCAAGGGTTGCGATCCCTTACCGGTCCAAAAAAAAGAAAGAATCAGTCAGCTATAAAGGCAGCTGCTGAGGCCAAGGGAGTATCTAGAGTTTCTGATCC
>NW_007757982.1:0-752 GCF_000696425.1 Galeopterus variegatus | reverse complement strand
TGAGAACGTATGCAAATATTCTGCAGTTTTTTCCAATGTTTCAAATGAAGAGACTGGTATGAACAAGGCTGTGACTCTCTCAAGGACAAAGTTTTTTGTTAGGTTAAAAGCATAATTAATTTAACTTAGTTCTACCTGACAACCATTCTTGATTGCCGGGTATCTATAAAGCACTGAAGCTGTGGTCTGTAAAATAAAACTTTTAAGTAGCTGACAATTTACCAGAGCAAACTGAGCTCTAGAACATCACTATAACAGGGAAAAAAAATTACTGGGATAATAAAGAAGCATGTAGGGTGGAACAAACCATGAGCCCACTGAGGAAATGCACCAAAGTTTGAAGCTGGTTTTGATTCCTCACACACAAAAGGAAAAAAGGACATTCTAGGGAGAAGCATCTACACAATCAAAATCTTGTGATCTTTACAATTGTTCTGAAATAAAATCTAATTATGCACAAAGAGCACACATGTTATCAGTTCTACTGATTGGAATGTTATGTGCAGTATAGTGTGAGCATGAGATGTCAACCTAGCATCCAACACACATTGCATTGGGACATGTAGCAACTTTGTCAACTGAGCATTTAAGTAGTCATGGGGAGTAAATATTCCTATGGGAACAGGTCATGGGCAGTAAATATTCCTATGGGAACACTTTGCAGAGAAATAATAAAATGAATAGAAGGATTACTGCAGAATAAATTCATGACTGTAATAAGGCAAAAATTCTAGTACTCAAAAGTATAATCT
>NW_007757981.1:5738-6772 GCF_000696425.1 Galeopterus variegatus | reverse complement strand
GCTATTTTAGTCTTCAAGTACAGGGACAGAGAAAAGTTGGTGTCACTCTCCAGTAAGACCCATAACTATTATTGTACCTGGATTAGCTTGCTTCTCACTGTTTTTAACCAACTATCATTTACAAACTCTAAATTAAATTTTAAAATTTTTATCTAAGATATCTCCAAAATTTGTGCACGAAAGCAAACAACCCATTTTTTGAAGGTAGCATAACTCCATTAGCCAGGAGAGTGAACTTATATAAGCAGACGTACGGTGTTTCTCAATGTATTTCGTTGAGCCACAACATATCTCTCAGTGGCAGATGCAGCTGCCTTGCAGTCCCATGGTGGGCATGTCACAATCACAGGCATTTTACTGCATTAATCGTGATACTGCTGCCTGTTCTCTGATAATCCCACATCTCAGAACCAGCATACCTTATCTAAGTAACTATGTAGTGTGGGCCAGAGTAGTCTGTCTGGTTAATAAAGTGTAAGTTACCTCACAAAGCCATTTAAGTCAGGGGTAAATGAATGAATGCAATAAAAATTTCCTTAGAGAACAAATTACTATAAATAGAAATGTGTCTGCAGTTAAAAGAAAAAAATATATACTGATAGGAGCCCACACAGCATCACATAAGATTTCTGGTATTTTACTGAATTTTTTGCTTTGCATTTGGATGTCTTAATAATTCTCTGTTCATTTTGTGGAAATTACATAAAAATAGCACATTCTCGATCCCACATACAGTGTCTGCACTGACAGGTGGCAGGTGGGAAAGCAACTCTAAAAGGGATGTGCCCCTATCTTTCTAAATGCCCTGTGGCATACCTTGATGATACACAGTATGATATAAGAAATGTGCCTTAAATCTTCAATATGGCAGCCAATTTCCATTCTATACACAAAGAAAATATGAAGCGTGGAGACCTGATGAACACGCATCCTTCAACCTGGTAAATGCAGCTAGATTAACAAAAATATTTTAAAAATGGCCAATAGTTATAAAAGTGTTACTTTCCATTGCATAATTATTTAATAAACCATGC
>NW_007757981.1:0-330 GCF_000696425.1 Galeopterus variegatus | reverse complement strand
CCTGCCTTCAATTCTTTTGGCTATCTAATCAGAGTGGGTTTACTGGATGGTATGGTCATTATTAGTTTTTTATGAACCTCCATAATGTTTTTTTTTCAACAGAGGCTGCACCATTTTACACTCTTGCTAACACTTCACAAGAGTTTCAATTTCTGCACATCCTTGCCAACACTTGTTATTTTCTGGGGTTTTTGATAATGGCCACCCTAATGGATTTGAGGTGACAACTTACATATTGCAGGTTTGATTTGCATATCCCTAGTGATAATATCAAATATCTTTTCATATGCTTGTATGTTTATTGAAGCCCTTTGACTATTTATAAATCCA
>NW_007757980.1:5817-6772 GCF_000696425.1 Galeopterus variegatus | reverse complement strand
GTTGGCTTAAAACTTAATCTTCAGATGAGGAAATTTGAGCTATCCTTCATTTTCTTTTCTTTCTCAGTGGTAAATGCCAGTTCATGAGACCAGTGACACTGTTTAAAATAGAACGCATTTACTGACTGGGATTCAATTACAGAGAAAAGCTATTTCACATATAAATTAAAGGAAATGTCATTGTATCATTGCCAAGTGCCCAAATCACACCATTTTGGCAGATTACATTTTGTATCTCACTTTCAAAAAAAAATTAACCATCATGAGTATTAAGGGGGTGCAGAGAAGTGCGATGGATGGGCCTTGCTATGCAAGCTCCTTAGCTAGCAGGGTTGTCTGAATCTGAGAATGCTGGGGTAAAATGGCTGTTCTCCTGTGTATTTATTTCCTCTTGCTGCTGTAACAAATCATCACTTCGTGGCTTAAAGCCAATGCAAATTCATTATTTTAGAATTTTGAATGTCAGAAGTACAAAATAGGTCTCCCAGAACTAAAATTAAGGTGTCAGCAGGGCTGTGTTCCTTCTGGACGCTCTGGGGGAGAATCTGTTCCTTTACTACTTTCAGCTTCTTGAGGTTGCCTATATCCCTTGACTCAAGGCCACTTCCACCTTTAAAGGTATCTATTATCTCTCTCTTACTTCTGCTTCTGTCCTTGTAATATATAAAATCCCCAGGGAAGGGGGCTGCTGCAGGGAAGTGTCTCAGTGGAGGAGTGGATTCGTCCTGAGCTGCCACCTCCTGCCCCGCGCCTTCTTTCTCCGCGCTGCCACCACACTTTCTCCTTCGCTCCATGCTCTCTCCCCTTGATCCGAGTGGGTGGGACGGGGCCCCGGAGGCGGGGAGGGGCGGAGGTGAAAAAAGAGGGACAAAGGGTAAGGGGCGGGCTCGGCTAGGGAAACCGAGCAGGACAAGAGGTGCGGGAGCCGGTTGTTGGTACCGCCAGAGGCGATGGG
>NW_007757980.1:0-505 GCF_000696425.1 Galeopterus variegatus | reverse complement strand
ACAGCTACTTCTCATTCTCACCAACTCTTTGTATTGTTGGCCTTTTAAATAGTATCCTTTACTGGCAGAACCCTGATTTTGTTCCTAGGCTCATATGCCAAGCTAAAAACGAACAAACTACATTTCTTAGCAAACAATGTGGCCACATGATAAGGTCTGCCCAGTGAGATGCCAGTGGAAGTTCATGGGTGTAGCTTCTGGGGAAATCCTTACAACAGGCGTGACTTCTGCTCTCCAAGATGGCGGCACAGGAGCCATATTCCCCGAGAGTGGCCTCACTTCAGCTCCAGGGCATATGAGTAGGCCACCACCATTGAGTTGGGCTTCCCACCATCCTGGTAGTGGGTGCCATATGTGGACAGTTCAGGGGGCTCTCAGGTTCTTGACTTCGACTTATTTCATTAACATAATGATTCTTCCTCACAGCAAGTTTTCATTCCTTACAGCCTCCTCTGGATGTTTGGTAATTAAACCTTGGGATTAATATCCAACCTTGCCCTAAATC
>NW_007757979.1:5905-6772 GCF_000696425.1 Galeopterus variegatus | reverse complement strand
TGGCACAGGGGTTCGCTTCTCCAAAATAGTACCGAGTAAAATTCGAGTTTAACAGCCTCAGCAGTGTGTAGTAGCCAAGGGTCCAGGTGTGGGGAAGGCCTCTGAAACTGCTGTCTTCTCCCATGATGAAGCTTATTGACTTTTGAGGACAGAGGAAAGAGTCACTCTCGGGCACCTCCACCAGGCTGCAGGATTTGAGCGTGGACGCGGTTTGTTTGAGACGGAATCGACTTTCGGCTGAGCTACTAGATCAGACTCGCACATCTGTCAAAGATCCATCCAGCACATAAAAAGGGTGATGTGGAAAGAGTACAGCAGATACTTCCTTGCGGAGTAGGGTTCGGATATCTCCACCAGGCTGCAGGATTTGGGAGGGAACGCGGTTTGGGTTAGAAAGAGAATCGGTATTCGGATGAGCGACCAGATACGACGCAGGCATGTGGGAAAGATGAATCATGCTGCCAAGAAGGGTGATGTGGAAAGAGGACAGCAGATCCATAGATGTGGAGTAGGGGACGTGGATGACAGAGTGGAACGAGAAGAAGCCGGTGGAGCCAGTGCCAACCCTAGGAAAAAACTGATCTGTCGCCGTGGCAAGAAAAAGCCTGTGAGAACCAACTTTAAGCCTGCCCAGTGACTGTTGACGTCACTCAGCAATCACCGGTCTCCCTGAAGAACCGCCCAAGCCCTCTCAGAACTCTTGGGTGACAGGGCTGCACGCGCATGCGCACTTGTGAGTAGAGGTGCTGCTTGATTACCGTGCAGAACGGCTGGCTTTTGAGTAGTGCTGTTGTTGCAGATAGCTCGGCTTCTACATCAGAGTATCGAGTAATATTCGCTCATATCGGCTTCAGAAGTGGGTAAGAG
>NW_007757979.1:0-304 GCF_000696425.1 Galeopterus variegatus | reverse complement strand
GCTTCTCCAAAATAGTACCGAGTAAAATTCGAGTTTAACAGCCTCAGGAGTGGGTAGTAGCTGAGGGGCCAGGTGTGAAGAAGGGCCTCTGAAACTGCTGTCTTCTCCCGTGCTGAAGCTTATTGACTGTTGAGGGCAGAGGAAAGAGTCACTCTCGGGCACCTCCACCAGGCTGCAGGATTTGAGCGGGGACGCGGTTTGTTTGAGACAGAATCGGTTTTCGGCTGAGCTACTAGATCAGAGTTGCACACCTGTCAAAGATCCATCCAGCACATAAAAAGGGTGATGTGGAAAGAGTACAGCA
>NW_007757978.1:5746-6772 GCF_000696425.1 Galeopterus variegatus | reverse complement strand
GACCAAACTGTAGATGTAGACAGTTTTAGAATATTCTTTAGCAACTTTTTTTTTTTTAAGACAGAGAAGGCTACCGTTTTAATATAAATTAAGAGTTTTAAATCATTTCTCAACTTCCAGTCAAGATGGCGGAATAGACGGTCCCCAGCATCACTCTCTCCCACAAATCAAGCAATTTACAACTATAAAAAAGCAACAACAACCAAGCTGGGGGCGCTAGAGCTCAGGGGAAGAGGAGGAGAGACCTACAGAGTTCATGAAGGCGGGAGAAACCATGATGAGAGAAAGAAAAAAATGCTGTTTCGAGCCCCAGCCACTTCCAGGCTGGAGCTGCTGACTGCTCGGAGCAGGAGCTGGCAAAAGCCACAGCTGTGCCTTTCAGATGAAGTTGCTTGGAGGCGGCAGGAGAGAAGAGGGCCTTGGTGGCACCCAGGCCAGCAATACCACTAATAGGGTTCTTGTGGACCCACATAGGACTGAGGAGCCACAAAGACTGAACTAAAAGGAGTCACTCAGAGGCCAGTGAGTCATCGCAAGGGACTGGAGCACAGCCTGTCCCATGGGAAGTGTTTGGAGCACGGGTGGTGGGGGAGATGGGCCCACTGGGGGAACACTGAGGCACAGCAAGGACAGCTGATCTGCCCCCCAATCAGTGTAGGACCACTCAGAGACTAGTCAGGAATACAGAATTGCATGGGGTGCAGTTTGATGAAAAGACTCAGGCCCAGCCTGGAGTTTCTACACCACCAGTTGCATTGGAGCTCACTAGACCCATTAAAAAGTCAACCATTAAAACCTGAGCTGCACAAAAAGCCTTTCCTAGGGAATCAGAAGCAAAGCAGCAATTTAGCTCAATCACAGAGCTCAAGTACTGGCCCCCCAAAAAGTGCCCCCACTTTAGAAGTAACCAAAGGACAACAAATTAGTTCTAGCGCAGAATTTAAGTGGTGGGAACAGCAAATACCCCCACACAGAACTGAAAGAAAAAACAAAGTACCCACAACCAGAGACAAAGTTTGATATTAA
>NW_007757978.1:2525-4973 GCF_000696425.1 Galeopterus variegatus | reverse complement strand
ATATTAACTAGTAAAGGTCTCATTTCACCAAAGAACACCTATAACACCTAGAAGGACTGAAGTCCCCTGAGCTACCAAGCCAGAAATGGGGGAGGACCGTGGGCCTCAGCCATGCCCCCTGACACCCACAACCAGTCCCGAAGGTGGGGGACAAGGGCCTCAGCCACACTCCCCTGACACCTGCAACCAGCCCAGCGACAACCACCAAGCCACAGTAAGGACCTGGGGTTCCCAAGCTGGGATGGTGGGGGGTGAGGACTTCTGCCCTTGACATCTGCACCCAGCCCAGCAAGGATCAAGTCACTGCTGGAAGCCCCCTGACCTCCCCTGTGGGAATGTGGAGGGTGCCACAGGCCTCAATCCTGCCCCTCGTCCTTCCTCCTCCTTTCATCCCATTTCCTTCCCCTTTCTCCTCTCCCTCTCCCTCCCAACTGCTCTGCAACATCATAGAATGTAAAAAAAATATATTAATAAAGCATAATTTGGTTAAAAAAGGAAAAAAATCATTTCTCTGTAGCATCTTCAATTTGTTACATGACCATAAACAGCGTCCTGTGCTGTTGCAGGATGTTTAGCTGTATTCTTGGCTTCCACCCACTAGATGCCAGTAGCAGCCTACTCCCAAAGTTGTGGCACCAAAAATGTCTCTAGAGATTGTGAAATGTTTCAAATCAGTAACTTACCTAATAAAAATGTTCATAAATAACAGATAATGAAAACATATTTTTTAGTTAGCAAAAGATGACCCATTCACTAATGTTCTAAAAATCTTAAATTTGTATATAACAGGTTCACAAAGAATACCTTATAAGAAAGAGCAACCATGGTGAAAATTCATTTTTAAAATAAATTATCATGGAATGTGTTCATGGATGCACAGTGTATATATACATATTCTAATAATTTTTTAAAAAATTTAAACATCTTGTGATATATAAATTAAGAACCAGAAAAAAATGAGTTTAACTTTTCTTCAACAGTGTTGCTTGGCAATCTGTATTAAATCTATGAAGTACAACAGTTTAATTTACATCTGCTGGTTACTTTAATTTTTCACTTTAAAGAGAAGACCAAAATCAAAACCTCTGAACTTATATTTTGCAAACTAAAAGAATCAAAAATAGCTATAATTCTAAAATTACATGAATACAACAAATATTATATGACTATTAGTGGGCTATACTGAAATAAGATAAAGAATAAATATTTTATAATGTACTCAATTTGAAGTGTTCCCACTTAAATCAATTACAAATGTTTATTCTGAAAGATGCCACTATGAAGTTTGCAGACTCAAATACTGATAATGGTTATTCAAAATTAAATTTATAGACTATCTAAGAAATGAATTGAAACCTATGGACAGATTTATAATTATCAGGAGCAACAATTTCTTAAAGATCTAGAATGTTACTGTTTTAATATAAAGTAGGAGTTTTTAAAATCATCTCCCTTTAGTGCTTTGAAGCGTTACAAGGCCATAAATCAAAAACCAAAATAATTTTAAATGATCACTAATACTATTTAGGCAAAAATTCTCATGTGTCAGTACTTTTAATGTTGAGTACATCAAATGATAGTAAAAAGACACTATAAACAAGATGCTGTCCCTCTATATTCATGAACCGCACGCTATATTACAGTAAACCAAGTTTATATTCCACCATCAAGTGTGGTTCTCCCATTAGTTCACTTTGTGATGGATCTGAAAACAAACAAAAACAAACATTTTAAAAGATACTCAAAAAAAGATAAATTCAATGATTCCACTTACATGAAAATCTACAACACATAAAACTAATCCAAAGTGACAGAAAACAGACCAGTGGTTGCCTAGGGCCAGAGTGGGGCACTAACTGTAAAGGGACCAAGGGAACCTTTTGGGGCTGATGAAAACATTCTATATCTTGATTGAGGGGACCCAGCTGTACGCATTTGTTAAAACTCACAGAACTGTACACTTAAAAATGGGTGCATTCTATTGTATGGCAATTGTACCTCAATATAGTTGACTTTAAAAGAAAAATTAGATTGAAGAAGTTCTCCTTTTTCAAGGTTCTTAAGTTTTCCAGTGGCTTCCCAGATAACTCTGGGAACAATCTCTTAATCTAATTTGCAAAAATGTTTTATCTAGATCCTCTTTTTCTTTTCTTTTATTTATCGGTGGCTGGCCAGTCTGGGGATCCAGCTGGCCAGCATGGGGATCCAAACCTGTGTATATAAAGGCATTCAAATCCTAAACTTAAAAATTTTAAAACATCAGGTAACTAAGGAGGAGAGAGAAAGAGAAATGGTATCGGGGATAATTATGGGGAATCTGAGTTTCAATGATATTGTTTTAAATTTCTAAACAAAGAATATACTCATTTATGTAACTACAATTTTCTTTTAAACTTTTTTAAGCTTCTGACTTTCTTTAATAAAGTGTGCACTTATTAAACAAATCTC
>NW_007757978.1:509-2362 GCF_000696425.1 Galeopterus variegatus | reverse complement strand
TTTAAACTTTTTTAAGCTTCTGACTTTCTTTAATAAAGTGTGCACTTATTAAACAAATCTCTTGCACCAAAGCAAGGCACGGGCTTGCAGCCTATGGTTCTAACACTCGTGCTGCGAACTCGCCTTGAAAATGAGTAAGAACAGGGCCTCTCCATAAGCCTCGGTTTACTCATCTTAAAGTGAGGGGGTTGCAGTATGTGAAAAGTTCCTTCCAGCCATAAGAAAAAGTCTAGTTTTGACTTTACTAGTGCCCTCCTCATACATCCTTCCCCTCCTTGTAAAATGTGCAGAATTTTCTTGGCCAAACACTTCACTGATAAACAGACAAAATCCTCATCATCTCCAATACTTTAAGTCTTCATACAGTGTTTAGATTAACCACTACTCTCTTATTATGAACTTAAAACTGCAATCTGGGTCAAAAGTGATGAGGAGAATGAGATGTGCAAGAGGTTTAAACACTTGCTACAGATCAAGCACCTGACTAGGCACTGGGGACACAATAGTTAACAAGACCAAGTTCTCAGCTCTCATGAGGCTTAGATTTAAGTTGGGGAGAATGAATAATAGACAATAAAAATATTAGATAACTATGTGCTGTGGAGTATACTATAAAGCAAATGTATTTCACAGGGCTCCAAAGCCCTGTAGTCTCAGGTTTAGTATAACCTTTTGGAATTACATATAGAAATGTTAACCTTGCAAAAGACAGGAAACTTTCCCCAGGCTAAAGTCTCTGTTGTGGGATAAAGTCTTTGTAACACAGCAAAGTTGCTGGCTCAAGGACAGAAAAGTTACTTGATTGATATGTAAACTACTGGGGAAGCTGCTGTAGAGTAAGAGAATGTTTGCTAAGATCAAGCTTTTGTTGGTGGATTGACTTAACCTTTTGCAAATTGCATTATGGAATGTCACTTTGCTTGTTTCACTGATGCTACCAGCCTCTACTGTTAAACTATAACCCCACCTGTGTTCTTTTACTGTAACTTCCTGGTCTGGAGAATAAATGTGGGGAAAGAACCCCAGTTTGTGATTAATTTCCCAAGGAAGGAATGCCTCTCTCTTGAAGGTTCCGGGAAATTAACCCCTCCAGGGTCTCTCACTACTTGGAAAAAATGGGCTTTGAGTAATCCTTTTTTGTGGCTCCGTCACCCAGGGGAAGAGAGGTGATAAATCCATGTGAGGCAAAGCAACATGTGCCACACAAAGAATGTTAAGGTGAGGTGACAGAGTGACTAGGGACTTTAGATTAGGCCTCTCTGAAGAAGTGACATTTAAACTGGGATCTTAAAATATTCTAAGCAGAAGGAACAGCTAGTGCAAGGTTCTAAAGTGAAGCCATAAACTACCCATATATTTTGTAGTCACCATTCCCACAAGAGGGAAACTATCCAAAGTGTAAGGCAGTGGTCTCCTTGGGATAAAAATGATCTGTCTGAACAAGAGATCTTTCCAGCTAATACCTACCTTAGAGAGATGCAAAGAATGAATTAAAAAAAGATGTCCACAAGATAGCTAGTGATCTGTTTAAATGTGAAATTATGTCACATCATGCCCTTGCTTAAAACCATTCAGTGGCTTTCCATTGCAAATCTAAACTCTAAACTTTTTGCAGTTTGCAGGCTGTGGCTCATCTGCTCCCTGCCTAGTTTTCAGCCTCACCTTATTCCACTCTCTACTTTGCTCAAAACACTCCAATCATAGGAGCCTTCTTAAAGTGTTCTTATGTGTGTTGGGAGACAACTCTTTATCAGTCTGACACAGTCACGATTATGCCATTCTTGGGGAACAGAGGCACTTACTGCCTTTGTTCTAAACTATCTTTTCCAGGCTGTTTCTTTTTTTTTTTTTTT
>NW_007757978.1:0-362 GCF_000696425.1 Galeopterus variegatus | reverse complement strand
CCAAACCCATTGTACAGACTGGGTCACCATACCCCTCACATGCCAGGCTGGGTCCCCAGACCCCTCACATGCAGGTCCATGCTAAGGTAATTGGGAAAGATTCCAGGAGTTGTTGGCAGATGACATGAACTCAGTCCTCAGCTTCCTCAGTGGCAGCAGCTTACAGGTCCGGCAGTGGTAGTGGCCTTGCAGAGGGTTCTGGGGACACTAGCAGCAGGAGCCTCCAGCAGCAGTAGTGGCCTCCCCATTCCCCCCGCCCGCCCCCAGGGGGGAGGCATCCCGGGGATGCGAGGCGCCGTGGATCAGAGCCACTCATCCTTATACTTAAATCCATAACCCAGGACACCTGGGTGCACATGCGC
>NW_007757977.1:6110-6772 GCF_000696425.1 Galeopterus variegatus | reverse complement strand
TTTTTTTTTTTTTTTTCTTCCTTCCTGTCTTCTTTTGGATCAACTGGTTCATTTTTATGATTCTATTTTATCTCCTTTGTTGGCTTCTTAATTATAACTCTTTATTTTGTTATTTTGGTCTCTGCCCGAGGGTTTATAGCAATATTCATTTTTAACTTATCACAGCCTACTTTCAAGTGATATCTACTTCATGTTTAGTATAAAAAACTTACAACAGCCCCTCCCAGTCTTGGTGCTAAAGTTTTCATACATTTACTTCGCATATAAATAGTAAAGAGTTGATTATCTCTTAAAGAGATTTAAATAAGGAGAAAATATGTATTTTATATTTACTCACAGTTAGCATTTCCAGAGCTCTTTATCCCTAGATGTCTAGATTCATATTTGTATCTGGTGCCATTTTCTTTCTCCCTGCCTTAAATATTTCTGGTAGTGCATATTATCTAGGGATTAATTCTTTCAGCTCCTATATGTCTAAAAACATCTTTCTTTTGCCTTCATTTGTGAAAAGTATTTTCACCGTCTACAGATAGTACATTAAAGACTGCTCTACTGTCACCCGGTTTGCATTATTTTTTATGAGAAATATGCTGCTCTCCTTACTTTTTGTTCCTCTGTAAGTAATATGTCTTAAATTTGTGTCATCTGGCTGCTTTTAAGAT
>NW_007757977.1:2304-2791 GCF_000696425.1 Galeopterus variegatus | reverse complement strand
TAATCACATCCCCTTAATTCCTACATCACTCACCTCAGCCCCTTTTGGGCCACTGATCACCTCACAACCCCCTTCCTCAGTGCCCCCAACCTTTGGATCCCCATGCCCTGAGGCTTGGGGTGGGGGGAGCAGAGAAAAAAGGTCTCAATGCCCCTGTCTCAGAGCAAACTAGGAAGCCCCCATTACAGGAGTTGGCTTAATGCTTCACTAACTTCTCATAAAGCCACACAGCCTGTAGTACAAACACTGATGTCATCTGTAATTTCTCTGAAGCTCCATTAGACACAGTCAATATCCAAAGGCCTCCAGTGTTTAGAGAAATAACCTGACAGTATGGCTACTGCCTCCTATGCACATGGAATTCTGTTCTCCCTGAAGTCCTGTGCATATTACACATACTTACTATTTTAAAACAAAGTGGATTTTAGACATTAAAGACAGGAGAGACTTTGTCCCAAAAGAATAACTGTATATTTTATTGGTACTG
>NW_007757977.1:0-319 GCF_000696425.1 Galeopterus variegatus | reverse complement strand
AGAGTCACTAACAAAGAGGCAGGTGGCCATTATTGTTGGACCCCCACCCCCCACACACACATTGTTGCAAGCTCCTCTCCCTCTGGCAAAATGGCCAGTGCCCCCTTTATCCTCCTTCCTTTTTATCTTTTTTCCCCTTTTAGGAGCCAGACAGTAAAGACTATGACAATTGCACATATGGGAAAATTTTTTAAGTGACCACACATGCTCAGGGAAAGGCTCAAAGAAAACCTGAAGACACCTTAGTTTATACCTCAGGCTGATCCTCAATACAAATATAGTCTACAGCAATAAAAAATAAATAAATAAACAATAACAA
>NW_007757976.1:6283-6772 GCF_000696425.1 Galeopterus variegatus | reverse complement strand
TTCGCGGGGGCCACATAAAACAGGACAAAGGTGACAGCTGAATGAGATGCAAAGGTGGGGGAGGGGATGGGGATGCTCACCCCGTTGTTCTAGTGGTTGGTTACAGGATTGGTGGCCTGGTGCAGGGGAGAGAGCACGAACCATGTAAGTAGAATGGTGTCAAAAGACAGTAGACTGGCGTCGTGGGGAAAAACCCAATAGCGGGGAGCCCTGATTACCATGACTCCTCAAACTAAGGTAGTAATGATGGATACCATTTAGTAAGAGCTTACCAGGAGCTCCTTTAAGTGCTTTTTGTAGTTTCAGTCCAATCTCACAACAACCAATTATTCTAATTTTGTAGGTGAGAAACTGAAGTTAGGTAGTTTGCCTAATACCTAGGCTATGCCCAGCAGTGCAGCTTCAAGGCCTGAGTGCTTAATTGTTACCTTCTTTTTTTTTTTTTCCTTTTTGTCTTTTTTTCGTGTCCGGCAATGGATCGCAACCCTC
>NW_007757976.1:0-645 GCF_000696425.1 Galeopterus variegatus | reverse complement strand
AGAAGGCAGCTGTTGGTGTCAAGTATGTGGCACGTTCCATCTCTGCTCTAACAATTGTCCCCCAGAAACATGCACTGCACATTCTGGGGCTACAGAAAGGAGACAGGTGTACTTTTCTGACCTCAAAGCATTTACCATCTGGTGGGTGTTGGAAGTGGGGAGTAGCAAGAGAAGGAAAGGAAAGTTGGGAAGGGACTGTTTTTATTGGACTCTTGTACATACCCCCCCGGCCCCCAGTTTGATGCAGAGCAAGAAATGATCTTTCATCTCCTACTACCTTCCTAGTCTCCATACTCCACAGTAATTAGTCAAGGATATTCTTGCATATCTCATTTCAACTGTGTACATCTTCTTAGAATTTTATTTTTCATCTCTGTGCCCATTTCTAAGAAGTTAATACCTAGTGATCTTTGCTTGAGACTTTTCATTGTCCTTGAGGTGATAGAGACAGTCTGTTCCAAGAAAAAAAGAAAGAAAAGGGCCAAAGGCAACCAGATCTCCAAAAGGAATTTTCTCCCAAATACAGAGCAGGGCAGATTGTTGGGCAAATGATTATAGCCAGTCAAGTTTTTAGTGATGATATAAGAGATGAGATTAAAGATACAGAGGCTTTGATGAATGTTGCACCCCTACCAGGATACATAT
>NW_007757975.1:5816-6773 GCF_000696425.1 Galeopterus variegatus | reverse complement strand
AATTTTTACATTAAGACAATATGGGCCCTTTGTTTAAAAATTATTAAGAATTTTAACATAGTCATTGCGGAGCATCAAACCAACTGCAGAGCCCTGTGGGTCTGTCCAGGTCACATGCCCATGAATCTGGCCCTGACCAAAAGCAAAGCGCTTGGCCTCCTTTACCATCCGAGTGCTCATCTACACAAGTGGCATCATCACACCTGCTTTCCCCACCTCAGGAAGTCACTGTAAGGATCACATAACTTCAAAACTTTTGTAGGCTATAAAACACTCTAAAAACATAAGTTTGTGTTACAATTATTGGCTGATGCATATGATTTTTTAAAACTTATTTAACAAATATTATAAAACATTTCCTACAGGCCAAGCTTTAAAAAAACGAGTATTGCTTATTCCCCTGTGAAACCTAAATTCTTTCTTAAAACAATAGGTTTTATCATGATTTTATACCAACTGTGTTTTCAGGGAAGTTAATAATAACATACCCATTGAAACAAGAGTCTACTAAATAGATCTACCTAAGCACAAATGGATGCCTTGAAGCTAACCTAAACTGCTTCAAATCACTGTGTAACATATCTCTGAAATTTTACATTCATTTTTTGTTACATCCAGTCTCTGCATCAGACTGCCCCCAGTTTCAGAAGTTCCCCTCCTTCCTCCCTGCCCTCCAGTTTCTGGGTAGAAATTCTCTGAGTGCTTTTTCTTATCAAATGCATTAAATAAATAAGTACTATCTATTCCCTCTTGCTGATCTCAGAGTTTATAAAGAGGAAAGCCTGAGGTCTCTTCATTTCTGATCTCTTATGTCTTTTTGGCAGGATTTCCTATCCTGTAGGGAGAGGTTTTTTTAGAATGCCTCTTCAGTAATTTTCCTGCATTTTGCTTCTGGGTCAAAAGAAAAGAAGAGAAGCATAAACCAGATAGAAATTTTGAAATAAATATCTATATGCT
>NW_007757975.1:0-499 GCF_000696425.1 Galeopterus variegatus | reverse complement strand
ATTTCACATTTTTGCAAGTTCTAATAAGTAAAAGATTTGATATGCAAAGGATAACTACCATAGCAAGTACTAATAAAAAGACCATAAGGCTGAGAAGAGACATATCAACAAAAGCGTAATCAACTACATTTTTGTTGTTGGTTGATGAGTCAATTGATAAGTTTTATTTGTTTATTTATTTATCTCAGATTCTTTGTAAACTTTATTTTACAGAAACGTGTAAAAAACTTTCTGGACTGCAATGCTCATGCCAACATTATAAGAGCAAAAAATGACAAGCAAATTTGGTATCCAATAGTAAGAGAACATTTAATGGTTAATTATGGTATATTCATTTGCTAGAATAGTATGCAGACTATAAAAATTGTGAAGATTCTTACTGACATAAGCAAATGTATATTAAAAAATAAAGAAACAACAAAAAAAGAGAAAATGTGTATTATATGTGGCTAAATATAAAATGTAGATTACAAAACTATGTATAGTATTATTTTAAGAC
>NW_007757974.1:6044-6773 GCF_000696425.1 Galeopterus variegatus | reverse complement strand
AAAAAAAAAAAAGCCCTACGCTATGTTTGACAGGTAGAGAATCAAGTTTGGGCTAAATTTTTGGTCATCGTGAGAATTTAGTTCTCTTTGAGTTCCTGATAGTCTAAAATTGAGATGGAAGGAAGCTCCTAAGAGAGATTGAGAAGTTGCAATGCTTTTCAGCACTAGTTACATTTTAGAAGCACCTGGAACTTTATGGATGCTGGACACCATTACTCAAGAAATGCTGACATCATAGGTTTAGGGTGGGGATGAGATTTTTTTTTAATTCTTCAGGTAATTCTAATGTGCTACCAGGGATAAGATCTACTGGAGTAGAGAATTCAGGGAATAGTATGTGCAGAGACAGTTAAAGTGTAAAATGGTGGTGTTGGTGATTACAGGAGCAATAAGGTTCACGTGTAGTTATAGTGCAGAACTATAATCACTTGTTAGAAAAGATCATACCCACAGAACCCACGGAAAGTTGGGGGTTCTTTGGTGACTAGAGAACCGCCGCTAAGAAAGACTGATAGACTCTGAGAAATCCCAAGACAAGAACCTATGAGCTTTCTCTCTTTCCCTCTAGAACCCCTAAACTACAATAATAACACAATCACTACATTTTCAATGACTAATATACAAACTAATATCAGCAACTGTGCCTCATGTTTGAACTTCTGATTGGATGCAACAAAGCAATAAAGCCAAGTTACTAATTACAAAGCTCTTGGTTAAAGAGCATGTGCT
>NW_007757974.1:0-510 GCF_000696425.1 Galeopterus variegatus | reverse complement strand
GTTTGTGTATGTGTAGGGCGGTAATTTTAGTTTTATTTTTGTGTGTTTTTGAAGAAGTTAAAAGTTTCACAAATAACGCTTAGTACTATTTAAAGTTAAGACATTTAGGACATCTAGCACTGCAGCAATCCACCTGTGTGGTCCTTCCTACTCCCAACCCTAGTCTCTCTGTTAGAGATCAGCACCATCTTGAATTTTATGCTGATTATGTCCCACATTCCTTTATAGTTTTATCATATATACTTTTTTCTTAATCTGTTTAGAAGATGCACCTATATTGTGTGTAGCTTTAATTCACCCAAGTTTATTGTTGTATAAGATTCTTCTTTATAAAAATACCACAATTTATTTTTGTTGTTGTTGATAATAATCATTCGGGTTGTACCGTTTTGTCCAGTTTTATCAACAAAAATGCTGTGAACATTCTTGTTAGGGTATACCTAACAGTGAAATTTCTGAGTCAAAGGAAGGCATACCTTTAATATTGCCATATAGTGGTAGACCATCTCC
>NW_007757973.1:6538-6773 GCF_000696425.1 Galeopterus variegatus | reverse complement strand
GTTGTAAATTGGTTGTGAGTGACACTGGGGACCGTCTATTCTGCCATCTTGACCGGAAGCCGCTCGGTGACAGCTCTTATCCTCCACACGCACGTGCGGGGCCTCCCTGCTCTGTTTACCGATTTCTGTGGAGAGTGTGAGGCACGTGGCTGCACTTGATTCCGACGCCTCCCTCACGTCGTCTTTCCCCTCTTGCTGTGGCAGCGGCTCCAAAACAATGTCGAGTGGCATCAAC
>NW_007757973.1:0-808 GCF_000696425.1 Galeopterus variegatus | reverse complement strand
CTTGGCTGTCGTTGCTTTTTAATAGTTGTAAATTGGTTGTGAGTGACACTGGGGACCGTCTGTTACTTGATTGGAAGTCCTGGAGTCAACATTTACCCTTAGATTTACGTACACATTTATTCTTCTACTTCTGTTCGAAGGGCTTCCCTCAGTATTTCCTTTAATAATGCAGGTCTCTAGGCATCAGCTCCCTTAGTGTATTTGTCTGGAAATGCCTTATTTTTGCCTTAATTTCTGAAGAGTATTTTTGCTGGACAAAGAATTTTAGGATGTCAGTTCTCTTCTTTCTGCCCTTTGAAGAGGTCATTCCATTGCCTTCTGATGTCAGCTGTTACTGCTGAGAAATCAGCTGTCCTTCCTGGAAGGTAATCGTCTTTCCTCCCCTTCTGATTGCTACTAAGGTTTTTCTGTCTTTGGTTTTCAGCAGTTTTGCCATGATGTGCTTTTTATTAGTCTGCATAAAGTGTGTAGTATTTCCTGAATCTGTGTCTTGATGGCTTTCATCAATTTTGGAAAATTTTCAGCCGTTATATCTTTAAACATTGCTTTTTCCCCATCCTTAACTCTTCTTCTGGGACCTCGACTCTGTGTATATATGAAACTTTCATCATATCCCATATGTTTTCTATGTTCTTTTCTCTATTTTCCATATTTTTTTCTCTCCATGTTTAAATCTGGATATTTTCATCTAACCTATTTTCTAGTTTACTTATTCTCTATTCATTTTTGTATAATTTACTACTGAAATCACCCACTGAGGTTGTAATTCCAGTTATAGTACTTAAATTCTAACATTTCCATTTTTTTT
>NW_007757972.1:1805-6773 GCF_000696425.1 Galeopterus variegatus | reverse complement strand
TCATGCCCTTTTATAGTCCCCTCCCAAACTGCATAGGACTGACACGTGAGACAATAATATGTGGAAATGACAGAGTGTCACTCCAAAGGCTAGGTCACAAAAAACAGTGTGGCTTCTACCTTGCTTTCTTGGATCACTTGCTCTAGGGTAAGCTAGCTGCCATAGTATGAAAACATGCAACCAACCTTTTGGAAAGGCCCATGTGGTGAGGAACCGAGGTCTCTTGCTAGCAACTATTTTAGTGAATCATCTTAGAAGCAGATCCTTCAGCCCCAATCAAGCCTTCAGATGACTGAAGCCCTGGTGAACATTTTGGTTTTTTTGTTTGTTTGTTTTTGTGACCGGTAAGCGGATCGGAACCCTTGGCTTGGTGTCGCCCGCACTGTGCTCAGCCAGTGAGCGCACTGGCCATCCCTATATAGGATCCGAACCTGCGGCCTCGGCGCTCCCAGCGCTGCTGCGCTCCCAGCGCCGCACTCTCCCGAGTGAGCCACGGGTTCTGCTCCCTGGTGAACATTTTGACTTGCAACCACCTAGCTAACCTCCTGGCACATGGAAACTGTGAGATGTCCATGCTTGTTGCTTTTTTTGGGTACTATACCTCACCATTTTGCATTTCTCTCTGGACTCCAAGGAAAGGACAAGTCTTAGTCTGTAAATGGACTGACCAAATTTAGCCCTGGAAAAGGTTCTCTCAGCTGTACATATTTGCACAAAATAGTTATTGAGATTAACTACAAGCTCTCTGAATGCCTAGTTTTCAATGGAGTATTTGGTTAGGTGCTACCTAGAGGTGGGAAGGATTGTTTCTTCTTTCACATCATCTATTCCTTATGAAATTAAAACTTTGAAGAGATGGAACTGTAAATGCAATCTGTTATAGGACAGTATAGCATAATACCTTATCTAAACTTAGATGTGAATTAGCTTTGGTTGCAAATATAGCCTAAGTGGGAAGGAGAATTTACCATATAGAAAAAGCAAAGTCTCTTGGAATCCAAGAGTAAGAAGTAGGCCTTACAAAGGATTTGGAACTGGAGTAG
Organism: Galeopterus variegatus; assembly: GCF_000696425.1. Classification (NCBI taxonomy): domain Eukaryota; kingdom Metazoa; phylum Chordata; class Mammalia; order Dermoptera; family Cynocephalidae; genus Galeopterus; species Galeopterus variegatus. Next base: position 5,730 of record NW_007757972.1, on the reverse strand, counting down.
AAAGTTGCAGGAACTGCTACTTCATCTTTTCTTCCCTTCAAATGTCATTCTGTCCAGATGGGCTTTCACTGGTTTTCATTTACAAGGTGTAGTTTGGAAGCCTCATAATTCACTAATTTATTATGAGAGCTTTAGTCGCTTAGATATTCTGGGTTCTAGTTTTCTCAAAAGAGACAATTTAATTGGTGGAGCTTCAGTCACATGTCCATTCCTAAGCCAGTCAGCCACTGTGCAGGATGGGACATCTGCGCAGGATGTTAAATGGGGAGATAAGATTCCAAACAAGGAACCCGTTGGACAACAGATACCTCAAAGGTATCTGCTTCTATAGGAAAGACCAGTTTTAGAAAACAGATTATCTAATCTTGATGACGCAGCAAATTCTCAACCTCTTGTTCTACAAAGCAACAATCCATGATAAATTCCTGCATGAAATTTCCCTCCTCTCCCTCATTCCCACTTTGATCCTAAGTTTTATCTGATACAGGTTTTTAATGTGCCCCAGGGTAATAGATGTCTAACCTGTTTTTTACCCTGTAATAAGTTGAAAAGTTGTAAAGAAGTTGAAGAGAGCCTAGGAGTGCAAGTGGTCTTTTTGATAAATACATAAATACTTGGAGAAGCTCATAGGTAGCAAAGGGTGAGACACAGTGGGATGGACTTGGTTTTTACTTTAGATACAACTACGTGTAATTTTTTTTCTGACTTACCTTTCTAGAAAAGCTGTGAGATACACAAGGGAAGTCCTTTCCTTTTTCACCGTTAAAGGAAACTACAACTTGGTTTAAGTGATTTACCCAAAGTCACATACCATAAGTCAAAGGATGGACTAGAACCAAAGATTTCCACCCAGCCCACTTTCCATTCTGTAACCCTTTGGTGAATCCCTCGGCTTCTTAACCTGAATTATAACCCGAGGTTGATTTGTACTGAGAGACCCTTTTGTTTGTGGTTTGTGGTGTCTTGCTTGTGGGGATTTATTGTAATTTTAAACTGTTATGGTTTTTGCAGACTGAAAGGGTCTCAAGTTACTCAAGATAGAATTATCCAGTATCTTATGTGGATTGCATTGAATTCTTGATATAAAAATCTTTTGATTTCATCCTTGATCACTGCTTGTGTGATGGCTGGTTTTCATCCATTTGGGAGGGGATACTGCATGAAATGAATTTCGAGTTACATTGAGGAAAAAGGATGAATGAAGTATACAGGTAAGTTGGAGGGGGGAGATACTCTGCATACAAGTTCATTGTCACAGGCATTTTTCATCGAATACATTGAAAGCATCAATGATAACCTGTTCTGTTCCGCCCATTCATTATTATTGTATCTCAGAAAACTCATGCAAATTGCATCTTTAGTTAAAACTATTTCAGTTGTTTTCAGAGTCTGTTTTTTTTTCTTTTTTTGAAGGACTGAAAGATTTCATTGTTTTGCCTAGAGGCTGGAATAATAGGCACCCTACAAAGTGTAGTTTTCCTTATGTAACAGCTTCCATTGTGGTTGTATTTTTATTTGAAAAGGTAGGTTTTAAAAGAAGCTATACCTTTCATATTTCAAAGAAGGTATTGACTCATTTCCTCTCGTGATAATAACTGATTAGAACCGGAAATTAGACTTAACGTAGTTTGACATTTACTATAGAATTTTAGAATCTTTCAGGTTGAAGGACACAATTGAATGTAGCAACAAAAAGCCACGTGCTAGCAGCGTTGGGAGATGCAGAGATGTGGCCAGTGACACATTGCTGCTCTCACAGAGCAGTTGAGTCTGGTGAGAAAACAATGTATTGATTTCATCTCCTATGTTCCTGACAAATTATGTCACCCACTTTTTACATAAACAGTGCTGCTGGTTCATGAGGGTTCGGCAATAAATAAACAAACAGTGCTACTGGTTGCATCTGAAAAACCGTCATTTGTAAGTTTATTCATATACTGCTGTAGCCCCAAATTCTGTTCTCAAGTGGAATCAGTGGTGTGCTGGTTAATGGTTAACAACCAGCTCTGGGTAGGGAGCACGGATTTGCAGTGTTTGCCAATTTCCCATATGTAAATACTCCCACCTTGGCCAATGTTAAGTGACCATTGTAAAGTCACTGAACATAGAGTTGGAAAGAGTTGCACACTTTTGGCTTTCTGGTGTCAGTATGTATCAGGCATTGTTCTATGCACCGGGGTGAGGTGCACCAGGGAACAAAACAAAAATCCTCATCCTCATGGAGGGAGACAGACAATAGATATAAGAGCAGTTTATGTTGCATATTAGGAGGTGAAAATGCTATTAGGAAAGAGAACAGTGTAAGAGGGATTATGTATACTGGAGGGACTTGGGTTGCAGTTTTAAATTGGGTGATTATATCCCTTAAATGCCCTAATTTTCAGATACTTCACCATCCCTGATTGCTTTTTCTGAAAAGGACGTGCTGTGTTAAGTAGTTGTGTTTCCTGAGCACCAGGTGTGGTCTGCTTGGCTCACTGTGCAGACAGGCTCTCCTTTCTTTCCCTTGATTTGGTCCCCAACCACTTAGGAATGCAGCCTAAGAGTCCCTTCTCTTTCCTCAGACCCATGCCACACTCTTGGCTGCTGTTGATCTTGTGGTCAGCCTAAACCACAAGTCTCTTTCCACAGGAACACCTGCCAGACAAACCAGGTTTCCCTCATCGGATCATTTTACCATTGATTGAGTGAACCTAGAAGCGGTACTTTACATCCATCTGTCTGTGGTTTCTCATTATGTAAAGAACCTACAGGGGCAGCTTGATTTATTGGCAAATAAATCTGCATTTGTGACATCCCTAGTTCTTAATGCTCCTTGAAACAGTGTTTTCCAAAGTGTGGGACCACCCATGATTCAAGGGGGGATTGGGAGCAGTCCACATTTGTGACATTAAATGGCATTGACTCCTGCAGCCACACTCTTGACAGTTCACTTTCAGTGGATGTGGTGACCTGGAGGAGAAAGTATCATTTTGTTGCCAGTGAGTCTTTAATATCTTTTAGCACTGGCAACTATACCTTTTCATGTGTGAGAGAGACCTCTGTCTTGGATCCTCTACAGAGGATAGTTTTTAGCTAGAAATTAATACCATTCCTTTATTTACATTGTATTTGTCTTTAGGGCTACCCTCTATGTAAGTAGGTGATACTGATTTTCCTCTCATAGTAATGAAAGAAAATTTTCTTTCCAATTAAACACTCAAGTTAAGACATGGGTTCATTTAAAGAAGTATTAAATAACAGAGATGGTTTTCAAGTATGACAAATTATGAAGGAGGCTTTTTAGTGTTTGAAGTTTGGTTAATACTTGTCTGAATAGTGCTGCAGGGTCAGTAGTGGACACAAATCCTTTTAAGAGCCCCAGACATAAAATAAGTTAACAACATTTTTAAACTTAAAAATATCTAATCATAATCATGTATGTAAATAGATATGAAGAACATGAACTCTAGAGCCAAACTCTTGATTTGAATCTCTCTTTTACTAAATGTGATTTTGAGTAAGGTACTTAACGTTCATTGCCTTAATTTGCTCATCTGCTAAATGGAGATAAAAGTATTAACTTCAAAGGATAGTTGGGAAGATTAAATGAGTTAATACATTAAGGATGGTTATGGCTATATGAGTGTGAGCTAATTTTTTTTTCTTTTTAATGGGATGGGGTTCTTTAGTTTTATCAGTCTAGCAAACATGTGTTCTAATTGTTAAAGGAGTATTACTTAGTGTTCTAGGTTACATAAATAGAACGAGGAATGACCTATATGTATTGTGTTAATATAGTGAACAAAGTTTCCATTGTTTTTCCTTCCAGCTCTGTATCAGGGGATTATGTGGCCAATGGCCTTGAGTGGTTTATAATTGTCCTTTTGGGTCAAGGTGGGCTTTTTTACACCAAGTCTGGGCAAGGTGCCCTTTATTGTCATTA
>NW_007757972.1:0-302 GCF_000696425.1 Galeopterus variegatus | reverse complement strand
TTTTGGGTCAAGGTGGGCTTTTTTACACCAAGTCTGGGCAAGGTGCCCTTTATTGTCATTACACTTGACCTTTCAGCCAATTTTTAGTGTGTAAATAATACATAAAAACACCACCTGTACTGAGGCCATTTATTACTTTGGACTTAAATTGCAAAGGAAATGTCAAGGACAATTCAGTAGATGGTGAACTGGAAATTTAAAAGTAGCTTAAACATGGATCTGTGTGTCTGTGTTTTCTTTTTCTGCCTGTCCATGGCTTAAATGATAAATAAATAAAATCTCCTTGATTACTAGATGAGCAA
>NW_007757971.1:5747-6773 GCF_000696425.1 Galeopterus variegatus | reverse complement strand
CAGACACTGCACATGGCCCCGCAAAGCCCAGAGTCTACGCCTTGCTCTTTATAGGAAAGCTCGCTGGCCCCTGGGCTCAGGCAGCATCACTGTCATGCTTGGTAACTGATGCTGACATCCCCTTCAGGGACTGTCTTCCTCACACAAGCTTGGCCAGGTGCCCTTGCATGGTGTCTTGGGGCTCCAAGAGGCTGGGTGCAGAGCTGCGGGTCACACAGCATCAGCCACAGTGTGGCCAGACTCAGAGGCAGGGAGATGGAGCCCCCTCGATGTGAGGGTCACAGCCAAATCACCATGAGGGTAGGGGATGGGAGCATCTGCCACCTCGTTGCAAATGTCACACAAGTGTCTTCCCCCAAACATCCTGAGCACACCTAAGTCAAGCCTGTGATGCCTGACAGAGCTTTACTGACCACTCGAAGAGAGGAGAATTATCACAGAGCAACATCACTGTGGCCAGTCGTGATCTCAGAGGCCCCGCACGCGGGACCCACACCCGTCCCGGCTTCCTCCCATTCAGCAGGGACCTCCCACCTCCTGGCACCTGGCACCTCAAGGTCCTGGACTGGCCACCAGAGAGCTGAGGTCTGCACTCCACACAGAGACACCAGCAGGGCCTGGGGACACTTGCTTCAGAACTGCAGGCGTCCCGTATGTCCACGACCTAACAAAGGAGAGAAAGACAGGCAGGGATCCGTCCTCATCTCAACAGCTCACCAGGAGGCTGCAGCTCTCCCTACCCACCCCGGTTCCCTTTCCGTCCAGCCGCATCTCAGCTGTGCGGTCTCTTCATTTCATTCCGGAGTGACCTGAGGCCCTGGTGGTCTTCTGGTACACTTTACCAAAATTTTGGGGTACTAGATCCCCAGTGTTGGTTCCTCGCCACCGGGGACCAACAACACAGGGCGGGAAGGGACCCCGGACCAGCCGGCGGTAACCTCTTGTGGGGCTGAGCGGGATGATGAGTGTCGCAGGCCCGGTCCCCTCTGTGCTTCCGCCCCGGGGGCGAAGAAAGAACACCCAGCC
>NW_007757971.1:3284-4859 GCF_000696425.1 Galeopterus variegatus | reverse complement strand
TGTTGGTTCCTCGCCACCGGGGACCAACAACACAGGGCGGGAAGGGACCCTGGACCAGCCGGTGGTAACCTCTTGTGGGGCTGAGCGGGATGATGAGTGTCGCAGGCCCGATCCCCTCTGCGCTTCGCCCCCGCTTCGGCCCCGGGGCCAAAGAAAGAACACCGAGCCAGGAGAGCGGTCAAAGCCGGAACTCTGTTTATTACAGCAAGCAGGGGTTTTTATAAGGTACCAGGGGCGGGGGAGCTCTTATCCAATAGGGAGTTGACACACTGCTACCCGGGAGGAGGGGTGAGGACAGGGCAGGTGGGAAAAAAGTGCAGAGTCACCGTACCCCGGAAGTTAGTTCTTTTAAGTTTTGAGTTCTCCGCTTAGGTTTCGGTTTCCCAGAATCAGCCCGAAGCAAGTTTAAAATGGCTGAGGTACTTTCCCAAAATGGCTGGCGGCCCGGGCGTAGCCCAACACCCAGGACATCTGCTGGGTCTCATCCATTCTCCTGCTCTGTGCAGTGACAAACCCATCAGGTCAAACCCTGCAGGCAGTGCCACGAGCCCCAAATCTGGTGGAGGGTAAATAGGTTTCCCTGTGCTCTGCGGTCGATTGGCACTGGTCCCACATCCCCAGTTCTGTGCCTTGTGGGTGTTCAAATCCCTCCCAAAGATGTTACAAGTTTCTCAAGAAATAATACCCTGTTGGTGGCCTTGCTCTCCGAGCTCCTGATTCCACCCTCGCTGTCTCTGTTCTACACGACACCAACATGGACCAACGAAAACAGCTCGTGTCCCAGGCCCCCCTCTGTGTCCTCACCCTTCCTGCTCTAGTTTTGCATTTGGTCTTTCCCCCGATTCCTCCCGCTTCCTCACGCTAAACAGCATTGCTGCGACCTCACTCTGAGGATTCGTCTCATACCTTTAACTTCTGTGAGTTGAACCATAGTGGTTCCCAAAAGATGACAGGGAACAATACACATTAATTTAAATTGTGTGGGATAATTTTTCCCCTCATTCCACCCCACGTGCCTTGGAATGAGCATTAGGTAGGAGACTAGAGAATGTGTGTGTATCATACAAAGTCAGCTGCCTCTAAGTGCAGGCGCTGCTCGTGTGACCCACACAGAGGGTGGGCACAGCGTTGTCCCGCGCGGCCAGCGCACACGGCTTGCTGTGCGTCAGCAGTGATTTAAGGAAATCTCCAAGAGTAATTTCAGCTAACGGGGATTTCAGCTTCTGAGATGGTTTTAGAATTTAACTCTCTTTAAAGTAAAGAGACATTACTTTATTTACTTTTTTCAATTAATAAACTATATTTGTACAGTAGTTTTAGGTTCCCGTATGCTCTCTGCCCACGCACGTGCCCAGTCTCCTCCACTATCAAGTTCTCCTCCAGAGTGAGACTGGTTGTTTGTCACAATCTTATTGACACATTATCACCCATTTTCCACAATTTACATGACGTGGTTCACTCTCGGTGTTGTACATTCTATGGGTTTGGACTAATGTATAATGACGTGTATCTGCCAATATAGTGTCAAACAAAATAGTTTCATTGCTCCCAAAACCCTCTGTGCTCCACCTACTA
>NW_007757971.1:1158-3274 GCF_000696425.1 Galeopterus variegatus | reverse complement strand
ATAGTGACGTGTATCCACCAATATAGTGTCAAACAAAATAGTTTCATTGCTCCAAAAACCCTCTGTGCTCCACCTACTCATCCCTCCTTCCCCCAAACCTTGGTGACCACTGATCTCTTTACGTTCCAATGGTGCTGCCTTTTCTAGAATGTGACACAGTTGGGATCATACAGTCTGTATGCTTTTCAGATTGGCTTCTTTCACTTAGCAATAGGTGGTTAAGTTTCCTCCATGTCTTTTCATGGCTGACAGCTCATTTCCTTTTAGCATTAAACAATATTCCATTGTCTGGATAGTCACAGTTTCTGAGTAGAACTGTAGAAATGAGGAGTAGTTTATGAGTTTATCAAGGTTTTTTCAAAAATATTCCTCTCCCTTGGAGGATTTCTAGCACCAGCTTACCAGAAGACCTCACCTGCCAGCAGTGTGAAGCATGGCAGCCGGGACACAGCGGGGCTGGAGGAACAGCAAGACCCCAAGAGACGGAGGGTGAGGAGGGACACAGCAGACCAGGGAATCAGCATCAGGACAAGACAAGCGTGGGGAGGGACAGAGTGACCAGGTGTGCAAAGCGGGTCAAGATGAGTGGAGGTGGTGGTTGGGGAAGCCTCCAGGTTGGAGCGGGGACACTGTGGATGAGACTTAACCATGCTACTAAATTTGGGGACTCCATCCCAGGATCTCAAGTTCCCACAGAGGCCAAGGAGGTAACACAGATGGGTGCAGGAGGGAAAATGTAAGACAGCAGGGGCTGGTGAGGACTCGACAGACTGGAGATTATGCGCCCCCTTTGGAGAGGCTGGGAAGAGAATCTCGGTGGATGCCCTGCAGGAACAGAGCCCAGGAATGCCTCATCACTTTTCAAAAGAAGCCAAACATGTGAATTTGTTTATAAAATTTTCTGGTTTTTAAATGCTGGCTCTGATTTTTTTAAACACATTATGACAGCTAAACAAAATGCAGCCTTGAGCTAAAATTGGCAGCAAGACTGTCACTGTTGCCCGTGCACATAGACTGAATGCACAGACGCGAATACTGGTGCACCTGCACATGAGCCTGTGTGTGCCCATGTGCATGTGTATGTTGTATGTGTGCACCCATGCAGTGCAGCCCTGAGGGTACCCCCACACCCACAGATGAGTGTGTATTCCTGCACACACATGCCTGAGCTCCCCTGGCTGCACGTGCACACAAGTGCTGCACACACATGCACACACACATGCATGTAGCATGTGCATACTACTGGAACCCTCCAGCAGTAGCCTGGGAAGACGTCCCCTGGGTCCCCCAGAGCTGCCCGGTGGATGCTGGCCCTTCTCTCTCAGCGATCTCAGGGAAGCCAGAGCTGTCCTTCAGGACCCTGGATGGGCCTTTCCCAACTCTGCTGAAAGTGGCGTTCAGGAAAGTGGATCTCTGGTGAAATTCTGGGTGCCCGTCCAACCATGACTCAGGCCCACGGGCCACCTGCCTAATCTAGGAGGGGAGTTTCCACTGGGAAAGGCCCTTTTCAAATCCCCCATTGGCAGATGAGGAAACTGAGGCCCGAGGGCCAGGTTGTAATCACCACACCCATGTCAGGAGTGGGCAAATAGCCTTGCAAATGCTCTGGTGTCCTGCTCGAGGTCGGAGTCCTTCCCAGCTCACACGAGCACCCTTGTTTCATGTCCACAGCCTTAAGATAGATAGTGGCCCATGACCTGGAGGGCGGCTGCATGTCACCTCACAGCCCTCGTGACCTCTGTGATGGTGGACGCACTCCGTAAACACCTGTGCAAGTGGTGGGACAGGAGGGGAGTCCACTGGGGACATGTCCCATTGCCCGCCACAGCCTTTCTCCCATGACTTGCCCTGCCATGCAAGCCCCACAGAGTGGTGCTGCCCAGAACTTCCCGTGCACCTGTCGGCAGTGCCTGGGTAGGAGTGACCGTGGCAGGTTTCAAGAGGGGAGAAGGTATTTCAAGAAACACAGATGCGCACGTGATAAATTCGTGTGCACAAAACTGTAAATGAGAGCAAGTGACAGCCTCCACATCCAGGTCCCAGGCGGGTGCTTTCAGCTGTTCCGGTTCTAACCCTTCTGGATTCTGTCCCTGACTGTAGCTGAAATACGGAACAA
>NW_007757971.1:0-325 GCF_000696425.1 Galeopterus variegatus | reverse complement strand
CCCAGGTTCCTTGGCACCTGGTCCTGTCCTCCACCCTCAAAGCCACAGCTCAGCATCTTCCGGTCTCTGTCCCCCCAACCTCTGCCTCTATCCTCACACCTCCTTCTCACACTCTGATAAGGATGCTTATGATTACAGTGGCCAGCTAGATAATCCAGAATAACCTCCCCATCTGCAGATCTTTAACGCAATTGCATCTCCAAAAACAGTACCTTTTGGGCTGGCCAGTTGGCGCAGCTGGATAGAGCACGGTGTTATAAGACCAAGGTCAAAGGGTTTGGATCCCCAAACTGGCCAGCCACAAAAAAAAAAAAAAAAAAAAAAA
>NW_007757970.1:6111-6773 GCF_000696425.1 Galeopterus variegatus | reverse complement strand
GCTGGAATTTGCTGTGTATTGCACTAGAGATTTAAGGAGCCTCTGAATCCTAACTGTAACCTCAGGTTTTATCTCTCACTAGCCAACTATATAGAAAAAAAGACAGAAAAATCTAAGTCCAGAAGAGGCTCTGAGTCTGGAGAAGACCATGCTGGAAATATACTTGAGGAGCCATTTACCTAGAGATGGTACTGCATGTTTTGAAACTAGATGACATGATCCAGTCAGTGAGTAAAACAGGAAAGAAAAGGTTGGAACTGAGCCTTGAGGAGATGAGGAAACACCATCTGAGAATGAAGGAGTATCCAGAATGAGGGAAATAGAAAGTATATGCTATCCTCGGAGCCAAGAAAGAAAAAATAAATAAATACTTGCAGGAGAATATATTCTACTGTTCAAATTCCACTATTGGATCAAATAAGAAGAGGACTGAGAAAGGCCTATTGAGTTTAGTAACATACTGATCACTGGTGACTTTGAATACCCAGTGTAAATGGTAGAAGTCCAAGCTTCACCACTGACTAGCTATATGACTGTGGGGCAATCTTCGATCTCTCAAAATCTTGTCCTGGAGATAATAATAATAATAATTCCTAATTTGATGGGTTGTTGACAGATTAAATGAGATAACATATATGAAATGCTCATCACAGAGCCTATCA
>NW_007757970.1:0-604 GCF_000696425.1 Galeopterus variegatus | reverse complement strand
GAAGGAAATCTAAAATCAAGAAACTGTGAAAGAAATTTAAATCTCCTGGAAGATACCACTGAGTTTCCTAATATTTCTTCATTGAGATTTCAATTAAAGAAAAAATCTTTCCACATGTCCCAAAATAATTATGATAAAAAGAGTGTTTCTAATTTTTATCAGTCTCAAAGAAGATTAATTTAAGACCTAAAACTTATCCAACTGACTAGAAATGGTGCAGTCATCTAAACAGTATCATTTCATTTAAGTTTCTCATGTCACCAGAGAGCATGTTTTACATATTCTTAGAAAAGTTTGACAATTGTAAGCAAATAAATGTATTATATCCTACGTTTTTAAAATACTTTTGTTTTGTTTATATTTTAATTAAATATAATAATTAATTATTATATGTCAAAGGGCATTGAGTTGGTAATATTGGCTAAAAAGCTATAAAACAGTATTTAATGGGGAAATATTAAAGTTATAGACTAAAAGAGAAAACAAGACAACTGAAAAAAACATTAACCCACACTGAAAAGTTGCTCCCTTTTAAGTTTTAGTTGGTCAAATTGCTTCTTCTATTATCCTGCAAATTAAAAGGAAAAACTTATTCCCAAATTAA
>NW_007757969.1:5988-6773 GCF_000696425.1 Galeopterus variegatus | reverse complement strand
TGAGGGGACGTACTGAGCACTGTCGCAGAGCGCAGCTGCCCCGCCGTGTCCCCATCCTGCAAGTTTCCATTCCTCTCTTCATCTCCTGCAGTGGGGACTCAGTCTTCCCGCCTTTTCTCCCGCGCTCCGGCTTCCGCGTCTGCACCTCCTCCTGCCCGTCACCCTGGTCCCCTCGCCCCCCTCACGTCCTCAGAGCCTCTGTCACCGCCACTGTAGGGGTGTCTGTCCTGGTCCCCTCATCCCCCTCACATCCTCAGAGCCACTGTCGGAGCCACTCTCGGGGCTGGTCCCCTCGTCCTGGTCCCCTCGTCCCCCTCCCTGCCGCCCCCTGGACCACCTGGCCTGTCATTTCAATTGCTTTTGGGGAAGGACCTGTGGTCTTTTATGAGGGACACGTTCTAGGTGACTGCTCTGCCTGCTGGGGTGAGGCATGGAGGAAAGAAGGCTGAGTGACTCTTGTCACCTCTGCAAATCTTCCATTCCCTTCCCACGTCCCCTCCCACTCCCCTAATTTCCCTTTCGCTCTTCACTCCTGTCACCTCTCATTCCTTGCTCAACATGCCACACACAACGCTACCAAGTGTCTTCCCTGGCACATGAGGGTTATTTTTCTTTCTACTTTTCTTTATTTCAGCTGCACCTCAGCAGGGCCCATCGCAGACACATAGACGTCTCCGCCACCTGGAACTGAACTCATTAATTCTTAATCTGTTACGTTGCTGTGAATCTGATCCAGAATATAAGATTATGAATTTTTAAGCATAATTTGTGATGTACGTGGTTAT
>NW_007757969.1:0-581 GCF_000696425.1 Galeopterus variegatus | reverse complement strand
TAAATGTAATTTTAACAGTAACCAAGTTGATTTTTGATGTAGCAGCAACTTCTGCAGTGTTGTTTTGAAAAATATTTCTCCAAAACATTACCCTTGTTATTGCAAGGGAATATGTGAGAACTGGGCCACACGAAGCACATTTGGACTTGAAGAGTCGTATTTGTAACAATCAGTTCATTTTACATAGCATTGGAGATGTATGACAATTCTCAAGTAAAACCCAGAAAAACTTCCACACACCTCTCTTGCAGTGTTGCCTGCAGAAGATTCTAGCACAGAGAATGTTCCCTGGGACAGTATAGATGTGGCACATGGGGAATTGAACGTGAATTACAATCATTTTTTTTCTCTCCTTTTTTTTCTTGTGCCTGGCTTGCATAGGATCTGAATTATTGACCCCAGTGTTATTAACACCACACTCTACTGAGTGAGCTAACCAGGTAGCATACTTGTTTATTTGTTTGTTCTATTTAGTTTTTTGTTGTACAGTCATTTCACCGCAAAATTCATATCTATGCCTGGATACTGCTGGTTTAGTAACATTTACAAATCATAAATAATGTTTAAACAAAAGAATTAAG
>NW_007757968.1:5930-6774 GCF_000696425.1 Galeopterus variegatus | reverse complement strand
ACAGATTCAATGCAATCCCCATCAAAATAGCAATGACATTCTTCACAGAAATAGAAAAAAACAGTCTCAACATTCATATGGAACAAAAAAAGACCCCAAATAGCCAAAGCAATCTTGAGCAAAAAACATAAAGCCAGAGGCATAACTCTATCGTAGTTCAAATTATACTACAAAGCTATAGTAACCAAAACAGCATGTACTGGCATAGAAATAGACACTTGGACCAGTGGAGCAGAATTGAGAACCCAGAAATCACCCCTCAAGCTTACAGCCATCTGATATTTGACAAAGGGATCAAAAACATACATTGGGGAAAAGACTGCCTCTTCAATAAATGGTGCTGGTAGACTTGGATATTCATGTTTAGAAGAATGAAAGTAGACATGTACCTCTCACCATATACTAAAATTAACACAAAATGGATTAAAGACTTAAGTATAAGACCTGAAACTGTAGAATTACTAAGGTAAAATATGGGTGAAACACTTCAGGAACTAGGCTGGGCACAGACTTTATGAACATGAGCACAGCAGCAAAAGAAAAAATATACAAATGAGACTATATCAAACTAAAAAGCTTCTGCACAGCAAAGGAAACAATCAACAGAGTGAAACGACAACCTACAGAGTGGGAGAAAATTTTTGCTAACTATGCATCTGACAGAGCTTAATATCCATAACATACAAGGTACTCAAGCAATTATACAGTAAAAAAACAAATAACCCAATTTAAAAAGGGGGGAAAGAACTGAATAGACATTTTTCAAAAGAAGACATATAAATGGCCAATAGGTACATGAAAAAATGCTCAACATCACTAGTCATCAGGGAAATGCAAATTAAAA
>NW_007757968.1:0-384 GCF_000696425.1 Galeopterus variegatus | reverse complement strand
ATATGCAGAAAACACTGAAGACTACATTAAAAAATACTGTTATATAACTAATAAACAAATTAATCAAGTCTCAGGATGTAAAGTCAACATTCAAAAATCAGTATCTTTTTTTTACAACAACAAAGAAATCAAGAAAACAATCCCATTTACAATAGCATCAAAATGACACTTAAGACACTCCTTAACTATAGGAGGTAAAAGATCTGTACACTGAAAAGTACAAAACACTGATGAAAGAAATCGAAAATTTAAAGATAAGCTTCTCACCTGGGGCTCTCCCTAGGCAGGTAGTGGGGGACCAAGGGCCTCAGCCACACCCTCCTGACACCCACAGCCAGCTCAGCAGGGATCACCAAGCTGCCACAGGAAGCTCCCCGGGCTCCC
>NW_007757967.1:8773-15547 GCF_000696425.1 Galeopterus variegatus | reverse complement strand
GCACCCCACCTTCTAATACCATCACGTGGGGGGGGGGCTAGGTCTTCCACATATGAATTTAGGGGAAAAATAAACATTCAGTCCATAACAATATGTCATATATTAATGGTAAACAAAGACTTTTGTAATGATTAAAATTATTGTTGTTAATTTAATAAGAACAATATTATAACAGTCATTAGTTTTTAAAATAGTTTTCAAATCTCGGTTTGACAATTTGTGATAGTAATTTAAAGACCTGTTTCTAAGTTCAATTAATTTTGATTTTTTATTTAATGCCATTCATAGATGAATATATAAATATATTCATACATATAAGTATATAGACACACATATGTATACGTATATGTATATCTATACACCAAGGGAAATATAGGTTAAATAGAGGAAGTAAATCATTGATTACACTTATTAAATCATAAGCATGGGTTATTGTTGAAACTAGACTTCCAAATACCTGTCTTTTTAAATACTAATTATTTCTTTTTACAAAGTAATTAGGGAATTACATTTAAAATTTTTCAATATGTGGAATCAAACTCCACCGAAAGTGTTTGAAAGATTTTTAAACAGGTTTAAATATTGTGCCTCTAACTGTAGAGAAAGAAAGTTTTTTTTTTAATATTAATACACTTAGTATTTGAGAGAGAAAAATCATATAATATTAGAAAGAAATTTAAATATCCATTTTCAAAATACCATGTCCTTAGTATTGCTTTCTTTTTAAAACAGTTACATTTAATTAAACCATTAATTTTACTTTAAAGGGACAGATTATGCTTGGTTTTATTTTTTGTTTGTTCAATATCTGCTAGTAGCAACTCATATAAATCAGTGTCTTCAGTGAAAAAGTAGGTCAATTTGGAATCTTTTTCCTTTTTGTAAAAGAAAAAATATATTTTATGCATAAATATAAAAACACTTTTAATGAATTTTCTGTAATATAATCAGTGATTTGTTGTTTTACAAGATATTTTCAATGTCATCATCTTACTATATAGAATTGTAAAGATTTTTCTGTACTTTAAAGGTCTTATATTATGATTGTTCACCTGAAGATCATTATTCACCTGGTGATGATCATTCTTTATCATTAAGGACATCTGTAGTCTTTTGAGCAATTCTGGTTCCTTTATAGGAGAAAGGACAGACAATAATTTGAACATGAGTGATGAAGGAATAATTTTAGCCAAGGTGGTATCTCTGGAAATATCCCCCATGAACATTTTGGTTTGTAGTCTCTTGTTTCTGTTTCATCTGTTCCAATGGTGATTATACTGAACACAGTTTGTACAAGTTAACATTTTATTATTATTGCTGAAGAAATCATTTTAGTAGAGAATAGATCTTTTGTTTATTTCAGTGGCTCTCTGAAAAGTATTTTGTTTTTCTTTCTTTCAGTTCTAAAACAGAATCTAGAAAAAAAAATACAATCAGCTGAGGCATTTAGAAACATCTATACTTTCACATCATACATACAGAATTATTTATAAGAATTTTCTAGAAGTATTTACCAAAAAATAAATGTATTTTACCTTACATAATATTGTGTTTTATCTAATATTTTAACTTTTTTTTTATTGTGACAAGAAGAAAGAAATTTTTACCAATGGTATGAATTTTCTATCTTATGTGATTAAGTAACTTCAAAAAAAGCACCTCTAGATATCTCAAAGTATAGTAAAATTTAAATGAAGTATTAGATCAAATTTTGAATGATTTAAAAATCATTCTTAAATCATGGAGATTGGTTTTCATTTTGTGGGTACTTATGTTTCAATGTGCTGCTAATAATGAGGGCTCACGCTGCCACTGAGCAAGGCACAATTAACATGTAGGGCAAATGTCAGCATCAGTGACAGTAGATGTAATTTCACATATCAGGTCGTCTTCCTCATAATTTAGAACCTTTTTTACTTTTTGTCATATATGATTATATCATTATGCTTTTATTTACCTCATGATATGGTTGATGTAGCTTGTGTGCCCTCCTGAGTTTTTATCATTTCCCTGTTTTTTGCATTATTAGTGTTACCTTTAATCACTTTTTTTCTTATAGGAACATTTTAAAGATGTTTGTCTATTTTGAAGTTTATCTGAGAATAACTAGATAATATATTATTTAAATCAGTCTAACCTGACACATGTAAACTAAGCATGTCAGAAGATGCTGATAGTAACTGGCGGAGTGAGGGCCTCTGGAAACCACTTGAGATTGTGGAGCTTCCTCTCTTTCCTTGAGGCATTTTCTCTATTTTCTCTGATGGATGAGTATCTGCCAGATCAACTGAGAGTATTGGTGACTATGTGTGACTAAATATAAATGAAACCCAGTTTATGCAATGGTATAAATGTTTGCATCCCTCCAAAATTTGTATGTTAAAATCTAATCCCCAGTATGTTGGGTATTAAGAGTGGGGCCCTTTGTGAGGTGACTAGGGTAGAAGCCCTGTGAATGGGATTACTACCTTTATAAAGAGGCCCGAGGAAATGTGTTTGTCCCTTCTGTCATGGGAAAACACAGAAAAACTACTGCCTATGAGAAACAAACATTTACCAGACAACAAATCTGCTGACTCCTTGATCTTAGACTTCCCAGCCTCCACAACCATGATAATTAAATTTCTGCTGTTCATAGATTACCCAGTTTAAGATATTTTTTTTTTATAGCAGGCTTAATAAACTAAGACAATTTGTTTCTTTTTCTTTTGGATAGCAACAACTAGAAATAGAATTTCTACATGGGCCAGAAAAGCAAAAATAGACAGGTGGAATTTTATCAAACTAAAAAACTTCTTCCCAGCAAAGCAAATAATCACCAAAATTAAAAGAAAAAAAACTATGATATGGGAGAAAATATTTGCAAACCATTTAACTGATAAAGGGTTAATAGACAAACTATTTAAAGAACTCCTACAACTCAATAGCAAGCAAACAAAAAAATAAAAATAAAAACAAAGTAACCTGATCTAAAACATGGGCAAAGGAGCTAAACGGACATTACTCCAAAGAAGACATACCAATGGCCAATGGGTATATAAAAAGGTGCAAACATTACTAATCATCAGGAAAATGCAAATTAAAACCACAGTGAGATATCCCTATATGCTTGTTAGAATAGCTATTCTCAAAAAAATAAAAGTTAAAAAGTGCTGGTGAGGATGTGAGGAAGAGGGAACCCATCTATATTGTTGGGGGAATGTGAATTGGTACAGACTCTATGGAAAACAGAACAGAGGTTTCCCAAAAAATTAAAGATAGAATTTACATGTGATCCAGCAACTCCACTTCTGTATACACATCCAAGGAAATGGAAATTAGTATCTCAAAGAGATGTCTGCAATCTCATGTGCACTGCGGCATTATTCACAATAGCCAGGACATGGAAGCAACCTAGTGTCCATTGACAGATGAATGGATAAAGACTATGAGGTATGAAAGGTCTTCAAAAAGTTCATGGAAAGGGGCCGGCCCGGTGGCGCACTGCTACAGTGCGCCGCTTGGGAGTGTGGCGGCTCTCCCGCCGAGGGTTTGGATCCCACATACAGACCGGTTCCCACTCACTGGCTGAGCGAGGTGCGGGGGTAACACCGAGGGTTGCGATCCCGTTGCCGGTCCCGGTCCGGTACGGGCGTGACACTGAGGGTTGCGATCCGTTGCCGGACACGAAAAAAGACAAAATAATAATAATAATAATAAAGTTCATGGAAAGACCCACATTACTTTTAGCTCCATTTTTCTATGAACTTTTTGATGTACCCTCATATCTACATGCAATGGAATATTACTCAGCTGTAATAAAAAAGGAAGTCCTGTCATTTGTGACTACATGGATGAACCTGGAGGATGTTATGCTAAGTGAAATCAGTCAAACACAAAAGGACAAATACTACATGATTGCACTTATATAAGGAATCTAAAATAGTCAAACCCACAGAAGCAGAGAGTAGAATGGTGATCGCCAGGGACTGAGGAGAGGAGGAAATAAGGAACTGCTGATCAAAGGGTACAAAGTTTCAGTTATGCAAGATAAATAAGTGCTAGAGATCTGCTATACAGCATAATACCTATAGTTAACAATACCATGTTGTATCGTTAAAAATTTGCTAGGAGAGTAGATTTTTTTTAAGTGTTCTTATAAATAAATAAATAAATAAGGCATAGAGAACTTTTGGAGGTGATAGATATGTTTATGACATTGATTGTGGTGATGGTTCAATAGGTGTACAGTTATCTCCAAACTCTTCAAGTTGTATAAATTAAAATTGTACAGATTTTTATATGTCAACCATACCTCAATAAAGTAGTTTTAAAAAAGAATTTCTAATATTTTCTTTTCAGCACCAAAGGATCGTCTTTGTCTACTTCGGAGGTCATTGACTTAGATCAGGGGTTGGTATGTTTTTTCTAGAAAGGACAGACAGTAAATATTTTAGGCTTTGTGAGCTACACAACCTCTGTTGCAACTACTCAGCTCTGCTAGTGTAACATGAAAGCAGCCACAGAAGATATGTAAATGGATGAGCATGTCTGTGTTCCAATAAAACTTTATTTTCTAAAGCAGGTGCAGGCAGGATTTTTTTCCATGGGCCATAATGTGTCTACCTTCAATTTGGATCTTAAATCATGAAGCCAAACTTGGATTGAAAGTGAGATATGAAGGGGTTTGATTTATAGGAAGGACTGGTGACTTGCATGAACCTGCAGTTTTTAAGAGGAAAAAACAAGGTTTGAATGAATGAGGGCTTGCAAGACCTGTAAGTGTTGGAAGTTGAAGTAATAAACCATGATGCCAGTGTTTAAGGATTCTAATGTTAGAACATATGGATGATGGCAAAGGCATGTTAGGCCATGGTGAGATGCTGAAGTGGGGCGAAGGTAAGATTTGTTTGAGTTGAGAAGGTCTGGAAATGCATGGCCTAATATTTGGAAATTTGTGAAAGGGATGTCTAAAGTTCCTGAGAGATCATCTATCCTGTCCCTCTTGAATTAACATATTTTAAATTTAAATATTATGGGGTTTGTGCTATTAAGGAAGTTGATGAGATCACTGGATAACCGGATTATTTAGTCAGACACCCTTAAGGCAAGTAAACTTCCCAGGGTCTGACCGTTCTTCCTTTCTAGGGGCTGGGGAAATAGCAGTAAACTTACCTCCATGAAATGTTCCCTTAAAGAACAGTGTAGTCTCTGCCTTGGGGAGTTTATAATCCAGAGAAGCAAACAATGTTCAGATAAACTGTATTAGTGAGCACAAGCACCATAACGAAGTGCCATAGACTGGGTGGTTTAAACAACAGACATTTATTTATCATAGTTCTGGAGGCTGATAAGTCCAACATCAAGGTGCCAGTAGATTTGGTTCCTGGTGAAAGTTTTCTTCCTGGCTTGTAGACAGTCACCTTGCTGTGTCCTCACATGTCATAGAGAAAGAGAGAGAGAGAGATAGCCTCTGTCTCCCTTCTTTTTCTTATAAGGACACTAATTCCACTGTGGGGACCCTATCCTCATGACCTCATCTAAACCAATTTACCTTAGAAAGACTCAACCTCCAAATTCCATCACACTGAGGGTTAGGGCTCCAACATAGGAATTTTGGAGGGATGCAAACTTTTATCCCATAACAAACTGTTGCATTAAATAGTATATATAGGCTATGAAATGTGCTACCCAAAGGAATAAAAATAGAGTCAAAAAAGAGTTGAGTTAGACCAGGCACTTCTATCAGGAGGTTAGGAAGTCCTCTCTGAGAAGTTAACATTTAAGCACCGAGAACATTCCAGGCAGAAAAAGCAACAAGAACTGTGACCCTGAAAAAGAAAGAACCTAGCATGTCCCAGGATCTATCACGAGGCTGCTGAGGTTCGAGTACAGAGCGCAAGAGTGAAAGTGGCATTAGAAGATTGGTCTCTTGTCATCAGCCCACAGACACTGTGTCATATGTGGCCATTGGACTCTAAGGGCTGTCATAGTTTGGCCTTGAAAACCTGTGTTCAAATTCCTGTCAAGTAGGTTCTTAACTGTGGAATCTTGAGTAAACTCATTGGCTTCTCTGAATTTCAGTGTTCTTGTCAGACACGGTGGTTGCGAGCAACAAATGAGATAACAGGTGAAAGTGCTTTATTAAACAATCTACGAATATGAGAGATTGTCAAGGTTCCTGGGATAACCCTTTTATTCATTCCTGACCCAGTTTGGTCATTGTATCTAAGGTGTCACCTTAGCTGGCATCTTTTCCTATGAGATTTTGTTTCTTTTCCTTTTGAAAAACAGAATAAAGTAGCGATGGAGCAGTTACATTCTGAAGCAAGGCTGCCTGGGTGTTAGTTATAGCTTTGCCACCTGCCAGCTGCGTTCCTCAGCTTCCTCATCTGTGAAATGGGGATAATGATACTTACCTCTTAGGCGGCTGGTGTGTGCAAAATACTCAGAACTATGCCTGTCACAAATCCTGATGCAGCGTTACCTTCAGTTAGAACACAACATGGAAGAGTCACTGCAGTAATAATTAGACTATTATTTCTCTTAGGCCCACCACTGAGACTGCTCTCCACCTTTCCATAACCTCACAATCAAAGGGCTGGCATTGACAGGCAACTCTGACATGCAAGCATTCACCCTTCCTCTGGGGTTGCCATAGGGTGTGAATTGCAGCATGGGGGCTGTCCTGGCTGTCCTGTCCTGTCCTGGCTGTCCTATCCAAGAAGATACATTTCCACAAGTGACACTAGGATGTGCTGTCCTCAGTCACACAGAACATGGGCGTGAACAGGT
>NW_007757967.1:3236-5434 GCF_000696425.1 Galeopterus variegatus | reverse complement strand
TTCAATTACCTCTTAAAGGCCCCACCTTTCAAATACCATATTGTGGATTAGGCTCCAACATGAGCTTGGGGAGACATTCAAATCATAGCAACAGATAAAACTATTGATGAGAGCCAAGAGTAATACATGTTACACATACATCTGAAAATGCATGCATGTGTAAAGCAAATCCAAGTAAACCAAAGCAAAATTTTCTGTAAGAAATAACGATAAACAAAAGGATTAGGAGGATGTAACTCACAACCTCCAGGTGAGACATCTTATATCTTTTTAGCCTAAATTGATGTTATGGTTTAAATGTGTTCCCTCCAAAATTCAGGTGTTATAACTAAATGGCCAATGTGATAGTATTAAGATATGGGTCCTTTAAGAGGCAATTAGACCATGAGTGCTCCTCCACCAGGAAGATTAATGCCCTTATAAAAGAGGCTTCTCCCAGCATTCTGCTTTCTTGCTCTTCTGCCTTTTCATATGGAGAGACAGAGTTCCTCCCTACAGAACGCAGGGAGGATGCAGCAGCAAGGCACCGCTTTGTTAGCAGAGAGCTGGCTTCATAGACAACCAAACCTGCCGGCACCTTGATCTTGGTCTACCCATCCTCCAGAACTGTGAGAAATAAATTTCTCTTCTTTATACATTTCCCAGTCTCAGGTATTTTGTTATAGCAACACAAACAGACTAAGACAACTGGCATGAACATTTCATATATAAATAATAATATATGCTTGCTTTTAAGAAAAAAACAAACTGATATGTTTTCCATTAATTGATTCAATATAAACTGATTGAAAATCTACACTGGGTATATGGCATTAAGACAAGATCGCCTGTTAGTATTTTTTTTTTNAAAAAAAAAAAAAAAAAAAAAAAAAGAAAAAAAAAGGTTTTTTCAGTACCTAAAAACCTACTTGGAGAGACAGACTGATTTGTAGGTGTATTAGTTTTCTGCTACTTCTACCAGAATACCTGAAACTGGACAATTCATAAAGAAATAAAATTTATTTCTTAATGGCATTGGAGGCTGCGAAGTCCAAGGCCAAAGGCGCACACCTGTTGAGGGCCTTCTCTCTGGTGGGGAGTCTCTGCAGAGTTCCGTGGCAGTGCAGGGTATCACATAGCAAGGGCTAAGCAAGGGTGCCAATATGCTCACTTGTTCTCCTTATAAAGCTGCTAATGCCACTCCTATAATAACCCAGTCACCCATTAACCCGTTAATCCATGAATGTATTAATCCATTCATAAGCATATAGCCATCATGGTTCAATTACCTCTTAAAGGCCCCACCTTTCAAATACCATATTGTGGATTAGGCTCCAACATGAGCTTGGGGAGACATTCAAATCATAGCAACAGATAAAACTATTGATGAGAGCCAAGAGTAATACATGTTACACATACATCTGAAAATGCATGCATGTGTAAAGCAAATCCAAGTAAACCAAAGCAAAATTTTCTGTAAGAAATAACGATAAACAAAAGGATTAGAAAAGAACAAGGGAGAAACAAGAAGTGATAAGCTTTTACTTCAGTTCAGATGGGACTAGATGCCATGTCATAGGATGGTGTTTCTCCTGAGACCACCTTACCAGAATCATTCAGATTGTTATAAATGCAGATTACTGGGCCTCATGTTAGACCCATTGAATCAGACACTCTAGGATGATGGTCAGGAATTTGCATTTTAACAAGTCAACGTCCAGGGGAGTTTGAGCATCACGACAGATGATTAAAAAGTAGAAAGGGGCCGAACCCGTGGCACACTCGGGAGAGTGCGGTGCTGGGAGCACAGCAGTGCTTCTGCCGTGGGTTCAGATCCTATATAGGGATGGCCGGTGCGCTCACTGGCTGAGTGCGGTGCGGCCGGGCTCAAAAAGGACAAAAAAAAAAAAAAAATAAATAAATATATAGCCAGTCATTTTACTCTAGGACAAAAATACACTGTACCAGATGCTTTCTTACATAAAAATTATTTTTTTCTCTAGCCCCTCCACCCATAACCATATCCCCACATCTATAGCCTTTTTTAATTACCTCCTTTTTACATATTTGTTTCTTTATTATCAATGTTAAATTGGCCTAATTTGCCTAAAAATTATACATAGAGAAAGGTTTTTCTGGTTTTTGCTGGGTTTTTAATTAAAAGCCTCTAGCAAAGACAAATATAATCTTGTTTGATTAGTAAACCCAGGCAAAGATGT
>NW_007757967.1:0-2280 GCF_000696425.1 Galeopterus variegatus | reverse complement strand
CTACACTGGGTATATGGCATTAAGACAAGATCGCCTGTTAGTATTTTTTTTTTTCCTTTTTGTCTTTTTGTTTTTACTGGCCGGTAACGGGATCGGAACCCTCGGTGTCGCACCCGTACTGGGGACTGGCAACAGGATTGCAACCCTCAGTGTTGCGCCCGCGCCGCGCTCAGCCAGTGAGCGGGAACCGGTCACCACATGGGATCCGAACCCTTGGCGGGAGTGCCGCCGTGCTCCCAAGCGGCGCACTCTCCAGTGCGCCACCAGGCCAGCCCTGTACTTTTATTGCTTTTTAAATAGTAGCAACTAGATCCAAGGTAAAAAATAAAACACAGCACATATGAGATTTTGGCAATGTTGGAAATTTTTCTGATGCTATCATCGTTATCATTTGACAAGTTTTCCCCTCAAATATAATGATGCTCACTAATGCACTTGAGATATAGCATTTGCTATTTTCCCAGATACAATATCAGAAACTCATAATCCAAGAAAAATCTACATGGAAAGTGTGTTAATAAAAACCACATATAGCAAGAAGTATTATTGAAGTGTATAGAATATATCAATCAATGATATGTGATCAGATAAAATCAAGTGCAAAAGTGAGGGCTAGGAAGGGTCAGAAGAGAGAAAAATCAGTAAGGTAAGGCCAGAGGTTGGGGAGTAGAAAGCTTTCTGGAATTCAGAAAATGCTGAAGTCAAGGACAGCTTGCATGGGTGACAGCTCAGATTGGAATGCTTTCCCCATGGAAGCATCAGGAATACATGTTCAGAAGTGAGCTCGAGCCACCTACTAGGGAACATTGTCAGTGAACAAGATTCCATGTGACAAAAACAAAAGCTCAATACTGTCCTGCTGCACCTCACCTATGTGCAAGCCAGGTTCCAGGTGCAGAATCTTCTATGGGAGACTGATAGCCCACTGCTAGATTGATCTTTCTCAGATAGCTAGGTAGCGGGAGAAAAGTTTCACCCCCAAATACCAGATGCTTCCAAACATCTGGATGCTCGGTGTTATGTATTCTAAACAGTTGGTTTGATAAACCTGTTTTTACTCTCCATCCACCTGGATGTTAGTTGTCAAGCCCATCACCAACTTCTGGGAGTTCCCAAATCCTCAGGGAGAGAAAGGAGTAAAACATTCCTGTCTGCAGTCAGGAGCAGACTCTGAAACCCACATGGCAACATGCCTGTACTTAATTTGAAGTCGTTTAACTCTAGGGATTTATAGTGGATCGAGTCTACTGAGCTGGAAGTTTTCATCCTGAGTGTTCCAATTCCTCCCCACAGAGATTTTATCAAATTTCTCCACTAGCTATATAAGGGTTTTCAAAGTTGACATATCCTACATAGTTGCTAAGGGGAAACTAGTAATATGATTATGACATGCATTGCTGATAGACCATGCTTTGTAAATGTTGATAATTAAAATTATTTTGAACACTAATTACGCTGGAGAATAGATTTTATAGTTCTTCAGATATTTTCCAGTGAATATGTTTTACCATTTGAAGGAATTAATTACATTCAATGTTATCTTCAATTCATCTTTATGTCATATTTTTTCAACTTTCTTCCTCCCCATAGCTAGAATCTCCTGGCTCCCAAATGTAGACACACCTCTAATGCCAGTTTCTAAGTCATTCTGTATCAGAGTCACCAAGAATTTAACCAGCTTTAGCTCTGATATCCAAACATCAGCATCATCATCTGGCTGCCAAGTCAAACCTGAGCACCCTTCAGTATATCCACATGTTCTCTGCAGCTGTTCAAGGTCACAAAATGGGTGCAGAGATGAATGAGGCAGTTTCTGTGTCTAGGAGTTCATGCTGTAGCTGAAGAAACATGTCTTTAAACATAAAGTAGATACTCCATTTATTCCATAAGTGGTTTTTAAGAATATATTATATATCAATCATGGTGCTGACTTCTGGTACATAAAAATGACTATACAAAGACCACAAATTTAAATTTTATAATATTTATATATAATGTTTAAATATTATAATAGTCATAGTAAATGTCCTCCAGGAGCTATGGAAGGTTCCTATACAAAGCACGAACAAGAAGTTTGAAGAAGAACCAATTGGCTTTTTTAGCTATAAAACTACAACTATTGAAATAAAGAACTCAGTCTTCAGATTGGTTACAAAATGAATACAGTTGAAAAATGAATTTGTAGAGTAATACCTCCAGCTTTATTTTTTTTCCTCAGGATTGCTTTGGCTATTCGTGGTCTTTTGTTATTCCAGATAAATGATTGTGTAGTTCTTTCCA
>NW_007757966.1:9316-9941 GCF_000696425.1 Galeopterus variegatus | reverse complement strand
TAAACTCTTTTTTAAAAATAAAAACTTTCCAAAATGTATTACATAAATATCTTGATTCAATCGACAAATTTGCTCTTCAGTCACCATTTTAAAAATAGCAAAGCAGGTATTCTCTATGAGAGGACTACACAGGCTTGAATTTTATATGAGGCAGATATTAGAAATCTACATTAATACAAAAATACATGCATTTTATGTACATGAACATAAAATGTGATTCAAACTTTTTGAAGCTCCAATTATTTGAGGAGAAACATGTTGAAGCTCCTTAGCAGCAACACTTGAAAGTCAGTCACAATTTTCTTTTTTAGTTTGCCAGAGTAAGGCAGGTACCTGGATCTATGGGAAGAGTAATTAGGGCTTACACTTTCTCACTTGCCTTCCAACCTCCACTCCCATGGAACTTCTCTCACCTTAAGAGGTTTCAACATCTTCTGAGTGTCTGGGCTCGGGGGTGATGGAGCCTGCTAGCCTGCATGGTGTACATTCTGCTGAATTGCTTAAACCTTTGCTAACAGATTTTACTGGGAACAGAAATGGGGCTGGCTACATAGTAAGTTTTGGCCATTGAGATATAAGCAGCTGTTGGGTGAGATTTCTGGAAAACATGCTTTTTAAATAATTT
>NW_007757966.1:5719-6273 GCF_000696425.1 Galeopterus variegatus | reverse complement strand
TATGTTGAAGTTTCAGAAGGAGAGAACAAACCTAAGGATACTAGAGATGGGAGGAGGGAAGAAGATTGGGGAGCGATTGGTCAGGAAAGGGGCAAAAAGAATAATTACTACTTGTCATAATAAATATGCTAAAAAATTTTTTTTAAAAATAAAAAATAAAAGTTTGAAGTGATGTGATGAGGGGAATTTCATTTTGACTAAGGGGGGAAGTGATGAGAGTGGGGAAGGAAAGAAGCTACTAACTGGATGCTGTTTGTGTACGAGGTAGAAGGGACAGGAGGGTTTTCAGACCAGGAGACAATGTCTGTGAACTCTGTTTTGTCCTGTTCCAAAAGCCAAACTGTGACAAAGACCCCAAGCCAGGAGGAATGGCCTCAACAATCCAAAACAATCTCTAAATTCAAGTTGAGAGCATTTAGGCCCATCAATGACAAAAATACACACAAAATTTTTTTGGCTACTATTCAGTCAGCAAATATTTTTAGACTTCACGAAATAACAGTGGGAAACCTGGACAATAAGTTATTTCACAACTGTGCCCTCTACCTTGGACC
>NW_007757966.1:3167-3984 GCF_000696425.1 Galeopterus variegatus | reverse complement strand
TTGGCCCTGCCTATTCTTTGGGACATGGTGCTGGCTTTCTCTGCTGAAGTCCACAGTCCCCTCCCACAGTCTTCATGTGATATTACTAAACTCAGCAAAGACTGAAAATGTACATTACACCTGTGAACATGACAATGAATTCAGATACTCTTCTCTTCTGATAGAGCAATGCTTTTCATATTCATATGAAGATGGTTGCTTATGTGTTTTGACTTTTCACTGACCATCAAGAATTCATAAGCACAGATTCTGCTTATCTGCATAGCAACAGACTCAATCTGCTTACACCTTGTGAATTATGAATTAGCTCATGAGCAAGTATGTAGTGTTGTCTCAGAAGTTGGCTCATTTAAATTTATTAAGTGTTGTATTTTAAAGAAACAAGACTGGTAACTGTATTTTAATAAAGTGTTTCAATAATTAAACATGTTAATATGTTATTAATAAACATTAGAGTGTATTCTACTCTAGGTACAGGTAATTGTTATTGCTGTTGCTTTAAAATAGACTAGGACTTCAAAAGAAAACTGGGAAGAACTTTAAGCCCTGTTTTTTTTTTATATTTTAATTTTTATTGATATGTTCTTGTTTACAGTAAAAATAAGCTGAATAAACTTAGCCACATTGCAGTGCCCCTTCTGTTTAGTAAATAGCGGAGCTGAAAGCAACTGGGCAAAGAAATCACGAACTGTAGCAACAACAACAAGCATCTGGTAGTTAGAGAGGTGTTGATGGGAACTCCCCATCTTGGTCTCACCTTGTCATATTAAAACAATCCTGTGAAGCAGGTGTGTTGGGTTCACTTCGCGCAGTCCAC
>NW_007757966.1:0-299 GCF_000696425.1 Galeopterus variegatus | reverse complement strand
AGCATGTTTCACAAATCCAGGAGTCAACACAACAAGCCTTGGGATTAAGGGTTACACACTTCAGATGCATTAAGTCCAATTCTGTGGCAATAATTGACAATGAAGTCCTTATTTCTTTACACCGAACACTGGAAAATAAAATAAATAGGTTGTGTAACTTGTAAGAACAGACAAACATAGTCACACTGAATTTTACTAGAGACCGTTGCATCTTGTTCTACCTTTGAACCATTACAGCGTTCTGCTTGTTTTTCTATCATGCCATTTCCTTCTGCTTTGTAGGTTATACTTTGCGGTGT
>NW_007757965.1:6513-6774 GCF_000696425.1 Galeopterus variegatus | reverse complement strand
CTACATCCTCCTTTGAGAGATGTCTATTCAGGTCCTTTGCCCATTTTTTTAATCAGGTTGTTTGTTTTGTTTTGTTTTGTTTTACTGTAAAGTTGTTTGAGTTCTTTGTATATTCTGAATATTAACCCCTCGTTGGATGCATGGTATGCAAATATTTTCGCCCATTCTGTAGGTTGTCTTTTTCACTCTGTTGCTTGTTTCCTTAGCTGTTCAGAAGTTATTTAGTTTGATATAGTCTCATTTGTTTATTTTTTTCTTTTA
>NW_007757965.1:0-729 GCF_000696425.1 Galeopterus variegatus | reverse complement strand
TAGGGTATCTAAATAGAGACTTTTTTCCAAAGAAAATACACAAATAGCCAATAATGGCATAAAAGGAAGCTCAGTATGGTTAGCCATCAGGGAAAGGTACATCAAAACCACAGTACGATGCTACTTTACACACCTGGATGGCTGCAATCAAAAAGACAGAGAAGCGTGGGTGCAGACGCAGAGGAATCGGAAGCTTCACCTATTGCTGGTGGAACCGTAACATGGAACAGCCATTTTGGAAAAAAGTTTAGCCGTTTTCCAAACTGTTTTCGTAATTTAAGTTTAACTCAGAAAGTTAAATATTGAGTTTCCATATGACCCAGCGATTCTACTCCTATATAGGTACACTGAGAATTGAAAACATGTCCACACAAAGCTCATACAGGAATACTTTATACCAGCGGTATTCAAAAAACCCAAAATGGAAAACACCATGTGCTGTTAACTGATGACTGGATAAACAAAATAGTGTATATCCATAACTTGGAGTACTATTTGGCAAAATAAAGGAATAAAGTGCTGATATACACGTGAGAAAGCCATGAAAGAAGGCAGTCACAAGACACCACATGCTGCGTGATCCATTTAAATAAAATGTCCACAGTGAACAGATCCATAGAGACAGAAAGTAGGTTAGAGGTTTCCAGGGGCAGGGTGAGGGGAGGAGGAGGAGGAGAGACTGCCGCAGGATGCAGAGTGTAC
The DNA here is from genome assembly GCF_000696425.1 of Galeopterus variegatus. Taxonomy (NCBI): domain Eukaryota; kingdom Metazoa; phylum Chordata; class Mammalia; order Dermoptera; family Cynocephalidae; genus Galeopterus; species Galeopterus variegatus. The sequence continues at coordinate 27 of NW_007757965.1, read as the reverse complement.
TTCTGGGGTGATGAAAACGTTCTGAAA
>NW_007757964.1:5903-6774 GCF_000696425.1 Galeopterus variegatus | reverse complement strand
GAGCTCATCGATCTACGTAAACTCATCAGGCCAAGCCCATCGATCTAAGTAAACTCTTCTAACAAAGCTCATCGATCTCAGTAAACTCATCAGACAAAGCACATCGATCTAAGTAAAGTCATCAGAGTGAGATCATCGATCTGAGTAAACTCATCAGACCGAGCTCATCGATCTACGTAAACTCATCAGGCCAAGCCCATTGATCTAAGTAAACTCTTCTAACAAAGCTCATCGATCTCAGTAAACTCATCAGACAAAGCATATCGATCTAAGTAAATTCATCAGAGAGAGATCATCGATCTGAGTAAACTCATCAGACCGAGCTCATCGATCTAATTAAACTCATCATACTAAGCTCATCGATGTAAGTAAACTAATCAGACCAAGCTCTTTGGTCTAAGTTAACCCATCAGACCAAGATGTTCGATCTAAGTAAACTATCAGACCAAGCACATCGATCAAAGTAAACTCAGCATACCAAGCACATCTATCTAATTAAACTCATAAGACCGAGCTCATCGATCTAAGTAAACTCTTAGGACCGAGCTCATCAATCAAATAAACTCATCAGACCAAGCTCATCGATCTAAGAAAACCCATCAGACCACGCTCATCGATCTTAGTAAACTCAACAGACCGACCTCATCGATCTAAGTAAACTCATAGGACCGAGCTCATCAATCAAATAAACTCATCAGACCAAGCTCATCGATCTAAGAAAACCCATCAGACCAAGCTCATCGATCTTAGTAAACTCATCAGACCAAGCATATCGATCTAAGTAAATTCATCAGAGCGAGATCATCGATCTGAGTAAACTCATCAGACAGAGCTCATCGATCTTAGTAAACTCATCAGAGAAAGCTAATCG
>NW_007757964.1:5008-5218 GCF_000696425.1 Galeopterus variegatus | reverse complement strand
AAGTACATTCATCAGACCAAGCACAGAGATCTAAGAAAACACATCAGACCAAGCACATCGATCTAAGTAAACTCATCAGACCAAGCACATCGATCTAAGTAAACTCATCAGACCAAGCACATCGATCTAAGTAACCTCATCAGATCAATGTCATCGATCTAAGTAAACCCATCGGACCGAGCTCATCAATCTAACTAAACTCATCAGACC
>NW_007757964.1:0-284 GCF_000696425.1 Galeopterus variegatus | reverse complement strand
TCATCGATCTGAGTAAACTCATCAAACCGAGCTCATGGATCTAATTAAACTCATCAGACTATGATCATCGATCTAAGTAAACTAATCAGACCAAGCTCATTGGTCAAATTTAACTCATCAGACCAAGATGTTCAATCTAAGTAAACTCATCAGACCAAGCACATCTATCTAATTCTACTCATAAGACCGAGCTCATCGATCTAAGTAAACTCATCGGACCGATCTCATCAATCAAATAAACTCATCAGACCAAGCTCATCGATCTAAGAAAACCCATCAGACCA
>NW_007757963.1:3900-6774 GCF_000696425.1 Galeopterus variegatus | reverse complement strand
AGGGTTGCGATCCGTTGCCGGACACGAAAAAAGACAAAAAGGAAAAAAAAGAAAAAAAAATAGATTTCTTATGAAAAAAATCAGAAAATACAAACTTCAGGGCATTTCTTAAGGAATAAACAATACCTTGAAGACATATAATGATAGAATCAAAAATAGACTAAGAGATAATAAAAATGAACATAGCTAAAAATAAATGACAAACAGTGAGCATAGAATGATGATAAATAAAACAATTCATGAGAGAAAAAAGGAAAAAGAAAAATTCACCAAGTATCTAATTAATGAAGACATTCTCAGCATTTAAAACCCCCAAAAATAATAAGAAAAATAAAAATTATAAAATTATTGACATATGATTTTTCAATCATTGACAAATTTAAAAGGTAAAATATGTACATACTTATCACAAATCCCATAAGTGGTATACATAGAATTTAGGCATTTGTCTCTCTTTCAATGCCAAATATATGTGTAAACCTTTGTTCATGTTTTTCCTGACAATGATTGCTTAAAAAATTCCAAAAATTACAAAGTAAAAAGAATAGCAAACATTTGAATACTTTTACAGAAAACAATAAAAATGTGAGAGCTTCAAGTACTTATTAAATGAAGTATATTATGTAAACTAAATTGATAGCAATATGAATCTATTTATACTCAATAACAATAAAATAGGTAATTTTTCTTAGATCCCACCATATCAATCTAATTAAAAATATACATATTTGTGAATATGACAAAATCAATGATCAAACAAATATTTTCTACTCAAAGTGTACTCACACACGGATTTTATTTAAAAGAAAAGATTATGGTTCAGCAAGAAAAGAAAAAATGTAGGCAAGGTCTGAAAGCCTCACAGAAGCAAGGAATTCCCAGGCCCCTGTTTTTCCCCAGGCACAAGGCTGAACTCTTGCTTGAAATCAGATGAGCTGTTCAAGGAATCTGGAGTTCTGGAGAATTCGGTGAATAACGAGTGTGGAGATGGGGTGCGATTTCTCTTGGTTATGTAATCAAGCCGGGTTGTCAAACCCATTAGGACATTCACAAACCATCTGTAAGGAAAGTGACTGGGGTCATGAGAGTTTTTCAGACCTTGTATGTTATATCAAAGTCCATTGGTCATACCTTAAACACAATTTTTAAAAGTGAGGCATCCAGGCATTTCCAGAGATGTAGATCTTTCCCAAGTCAGGTGTCATTCAACTCTATCTACACAGGCAGTGATTAAAGTCAAAGGATTTTAAGTCTTTGTGTTGCTTTTCTACCGTTGCATAACAAATGACCACAAATTTAGCAACTTAAGATAATGCAAATATATTATCTCACTGTTTCTGTAGGTTATGTGTCTGGCATAGGGTGATCAGTTTCTCTGTTTAGGGTCTCAAAGAAATCAAGGTGTCAGCTGGGCCAAATTCTTGTCAGAGTATCTAGGGAAGAACATCTTATTCTAAGCTCAGTTAGGTTGTTGGCAGAATCCAGGCTTCTGAGGTTGTCAGACTTTGGTCTGATTTCCTGGCTGGTTGTCAGCTGTGGCAACGTGATCTCAGAGAAGCCGATTTCATTTCACTTCTTATCCCCTCTTCCATTTCCCTCACTTCAAATCTCTGATTTTTTGTCTCTGACCACTATACCTAGACTTAAAGAATTCATGTGATTTGGTCTGGCCCAGGCCCACAGGAATAATCTCCCTTATTTAAAGTCAACTGATATCAGACCTTAATTATAGGTGAAGAATGCTTTTACAGCAAGGCCTAGTTTAGATTTGGATTGAGTATCTAGGAGAAGTGCAAATGCAGGAGGGAGCAGAAATCTTTGGGTCATCTTAGAATTTTACCTAGTACAGTTATAAAATAAACAATGAAAATTTGAGAAGAAAATCATCAAAATGTATAAAAACAAAAATTACATAAAATATTTTAAAATTGAATTAGTATAATTTCATGGAGAAGCTCTTTGAAAAGCAGAGCTAAGTAATGTGTAACATGTTGTATTGAGAGACAACAAGCAAACATAGTACTAGGAGTGCAAGACAAATCATGACCTTAAGAACTAAGGTTATTTGTTTACAATATGAGTGTCATATATGAGGGTACTTCAAAAAGTTTGTGAAAAAATAGAATTAAAAGATAATATGAATTTTTCTATGAACATTTTGAAGTACCCTCATTCATATTGCTGAAACTCCACATAACAGAAAGAAATACATAGTATTCTAAGAAAGTATGAATTTCCCAAATATGTGCATATATATGTAGATACATTTATAATCCTAGTAGAAAATCACAATTGCAATCACGACCAATCTAAGTTTTGAAATTTTCTGTATTTTTAAAATCTATTAATTAAGTTAAGCTAATTCACGAAAATAGTACTCTGATCATTATGAGCCAGGTGTTATTTTAGGGGCATGATATGACTTATCTCAATAATAATTCAAAGTAAATAATCAAAATATGTTCTTGAAAATTATTGAAAATATGTTAAAAATTTATGTTACTTCTATTTAAAAATGTAGGCAGGGAGGAAAGCATAATGAATTTGGTTCTAGGACAAAATAAAGTGAAAGGCAGAGAGAGAAAAAATTACAGATCAAATACATTTCGTTTCAAATTAAAATGTGATATGGAAGTGTGGACAAAAACAGCAGTTATATCATGACAGATAAATGTCACATAGTTCAGGGAAATCACTGTTACATTTTAAATCACTGTTACATTTGTTCACATAGTTCAAGAAAAACACAATCTCTTAGTGTGCTGGAAATCACAGCAGGTACTGTGGGTTGTTTTCCCCTCTGATATAGTATGGATTTAAAATATTTACATTTGTCATAGAATGAAGATAGACCTTGAAATAGCGTCTGTGTTG
>NW_007757963.1:0-211 GCF_000696425.1 Galeopterus variegatus | reverse complement strand
AATAATAATAATAATGAAAACATGGAAGTTTTCATTTTCTAGTCATCTTTTGATATGTTTTGTTCACAGTATGGTCCTTTATATCTTCAAATGTTTGCTAAAAGCTTCAAGTAAACACTTCAGTTTTTCTTGGCAAGTATTGAGAAATTATTGAATTTGAGAGAGAAAGCCAGTGTCAAAATATTTATTGGTTGTATACAGTGATTCTATT
>NW_007757962.1:6319-6775 GCF_000696425.1 Galeopterus variegatus | reverse complement strand
ACCTATAATCTCGTGGGAATTGAGTGTTGGCAACTTCTTTTGAAGTTGCTTTTTCTCTTTTATATTTGTTTGTGTTGGTCATAAGAGGCTGGCCTTCATTTATCTGACTGACTAAGAATCCTTACAGATACTAATTTAAATTAAAAATGCATTTTTCCAGGGGCCACACAGGCTATATTTTTGATTAAGGCTACTGATTGATAACTCAAAATACTTTTTAAGAAATCTATTCTTTATGTAATAAAACTCTAATGGCCAACAGACACATGAAAAAATGCTCAACATCACTCAGCATTCAGGAAATGCAAATCAAAACCACTTTGAGATACCACCTCACTCCAGTTAGGATGGCTAATATCCAAAAGAATGTGAATGACAAATGCTGGTGAGGTTGAAGAGAAAAAAGAACCCTCCTACACTGTTGGTGGGACTGCAAAATGGTGCAGCCTTTATGGA
>NW_007757962.1:0-794 GCF_000696425.1 Galeopterus variegatus | reverse complement strand
GTTTCCTCCAATTCCGCCCCCCGCCCCCAGCCCATGTAAACCAGCTTTACCTTCAAACTGATTGAAGGGGTCCTCTTCCAGATTTGGGTCCATTAGCTAAGCTACACTTCCTCTGTGGGTCTAACTCTTCTTACTCAGATTTCCTTTGAAGATAGCACCTATTGCCCCTGCTATTAAAAAGCAAAAAAGAACAAGAACAACAAACATCATAAAGTGTCATCAATCAAATAGATTACAACTTCTGCTTATGCCCACCAAAATTGGTGACATTATTTCTGCAACTCAAAGATGGGTTGCCAATGTTTCACACTGGCGGTAATCCGTCTGTGTCTCTGTCTGTGTGAGGGACCCTTATATCAACCATAATTATCTGCTGAAGCTGTCAAGACTTCTAGAATCAATGCTAATGAATCACTTTTCTCAAAGATTTTATTAAAAAAATACTTTCAAACCTTTTATCCTAAGTCTTAGATATGAATTTAATGTAAATTGGCTGGAGGACATTGTGACTGACAAATATATTTCTGGACTCGGTATGAATCATCTTAATTCTAAACATTCTTAGTCTTTTGTTTCAATTCTCTTCATCTCAAGGATTTTAGTTTGTGTTTGTGGTGTTATGATCGTTGTAGTTTTACATGACACCCTATTAGCACCCTCAACACGCCTAGATTTATCTAAAAGTTTGCAGTGAAGTAAGACCTCTGATACACACAGACATAATTACATGGCAAGAAATCATCTACCCAGACACTTAACAGTGCATCTGTCCAGCATAACTAAAACCATTTTTT
>NW_007757961.1:5882-6775 GCF_000696425.1 Galeopterus variegatus | reverse complement strand
TCGCTCAGCCAGTGAGCAGGAACCGGTCTGTATGTGGGATCCGAACCCTTGGCGGGAGTGCTGCCCTGCTCCCAAGCGACGCACTGTAGCAGTGCGCCACCGGGCCAGCCCAACATCATCTCAATTTTAAACCATTATTTCTCAATTTAGGCATATATATCAATAACGCTTCCAAACATCAGGTGTGATGGGAGATAACAAAGTTGAAACGATTTTTATGTTCTATAATCCATACAGAGGCCACAAGTGCAAGTAACCTGTTAACCATTCTAAATAAGATAAATGTTTACTAGATATAACTTCTTATTTTGGTGGAGTGGTTCTGATTGATGGTAGCAGCAACCTTGAGCCATCTAAAAAGAAAAGATACATTAAATCAGGTTGTGTATCACTATACTACTGAAAATGCAAATCATTTCTCCTAAAATGTACTGGTGGCTCTTGGCCTTTCCTTCCATTTCCATTCCAAACTGGTAATCTTATGTTTTCCAGGCCTACTTTGTAACTGCCATCTATGTGTTTTCACATCATAGCCATCATACTGTGTTCTTCGCATAATAAATAACATCATAAACCAGTGGCAAGATATGCAAAATCCTAAGAAGTGTGCATTTGTGCAAATCTTCTAACACTAAAGAATAAGCAAATTCAATTTTTAATGAGCTCTAAGGGAATTTTCAAGAATGAAAATTTTCTAAAATTTGCAGTTTCTATCCTCTTAAAATGCAAATATACAAACATCCAATTTTTTAAAAAAGAAAACATTGGTTTTTATATGCATTTTAATAAGTTATTACCCATACTTTCAACTCCCTTTTCATTTAAGGGGTTCCAAATCATCTTAAAAACTGACCTACTTAATGTAAAATTCTGTCTGTACCTATGGTACAGTA
>NW_007757961.1:0-584 GCF_000696425.1 Galeopterus variegatus | reverse complement strand
AATGGATAAAGAAAAAGTGATATATATGTGTATACACACACACACACACACACACACACACACACACACTAGACTATTAATCAGCTCTACAAAAGAAGGAAATCCTACCATTTGCAACAAAATGGATGAACTGGGAGGACATTATGCTAAGTGAAATAAGCCAGTCTCAAAAAGACAAATGCTGTATGATATTTATATGTGGAACCTCAAACCTTAAACTGTAGTATTCTCAGGTTGGTCTTGCCCTCAGGTAACCGACAGAAGTGTTCCAATCATTGATTGCTCATTAACATCCCCTGCTCCCCCAAACTCAGAATCGAATCGCAGCCATGTTGTTATACTCATGGATTCTGTAGGTTAAGAATTTGGGAAGAGTACTATAGGGACAACTTCTCCATGGTGTCTGGTGCCCATCTGAGAAGAATGGAAGACTAGGTTATGAGTCAGTGGCTGGAAGCTGGAATCATCTGAACGCTGGTTCAACCACATCTGGTGGTTGATGCTGGCTGGTGGCTAGGACGTTGGCTGAGACTTAGTGAGAATACTTATATGTGGCCTTTCCATGTGGCTGCATGGGCCTCTCA
>NW_007757960.1:6122-6775 GCF_000696425.1 Galeopterus variegatus | reverse complement strand
TATTCCTCTTATACCTCAGAAAGTCTACCAGCAAGTCCTCTTGGCTCCTCCTTCAAAATATATCTAGAATTAAACCAAAATAGGTCTGAATTTAATATATTCTATTTATTTAGAATATAGCTTGATTAATCCTCCCACCTTCACTGCCACCACTCGGGTCCATCACATGCTACCTAGATGATTGCAGTACTTCCTAACTGATCTCCTGTTTCCACCTTTGCTTTCCCCTAAGTCCTTTCTTAAAACAGTTGCCAGGTTCATCTTTTTATAACTTAAGCCATATCATGTGACTTCTCTGTTCAAAGTCCTCCAATGTAAATCTCACTCAAAGTAAGAGCCCAAGTAATTGCTATGACCTGTAAGGTAGCCCACGAGACAGCTCTCGTACCCGTCCTACGTGACATCTCACTACCCTCCGCCTTCTTCACTCTGTTGCAGCCGCCCTGGCTTCCCTGGTCTTGTCTCCTCGCACCTCAGGCCTTTGCTCTTGCTGCCTCACCTGCCTGCCGTGTCCTTTTCTCAGAAGCTTCTACTGTTAGCTCCTTCCTTCGCCTCTGGTCTTTCTTCACAGTTCCCTTCTCAGCGATGCCCTTTCCCAAAGTTCAAACATCCCCTCAACACTTACTCTTTCCCTTTCCCTGCATTACTTCTTT
>NW_007757960.1:0-736 GCF_000696425.1 Galeopterus variegatus | reverse complement strand
TTCCCAAAGTTCAAACATCCCCTCAACACTTACTCTTTCCCTTTCCCTGCATTACTTCTTTCTCCCTAGCACTTACCTATCAATATCTAACATGCTATATCCTTTAACTATTTATGAGGGGTCTTCAAAAGGTTTATTAGAGGATTCATATTATCTTTAGGTTCTAGGTTTCCATGACCGTTTTGAAGCACCCTTGTTATTCATTGTCTGTCTCTCGCAGTAGAAGGTCTCCAAGGGCTGGTAGCTTTTGGCTCTGTTGAGTTATTCCTGTGGCATAAACAGTGCCTGGTGCATAGGGAGTGCTCACGAGAGCTTTGTTGAGTCACGAGTGATGGAAGGAAGCCCATCCAGTACTGAATATGGTCAAATGTAGTCATTGGCTATTCGGGTCATTACTTTGTAGAAAACACTATGAGGATGAGAAGGGTTTTTTTTTTTTTTCCCCCATAGTTTCAGCAGTTCCTCAAGAAAAAGACTATTCTCTCACAAAACGTTGTTACAACAGTTTGAATACACTTTGCCTGTATTTCTTGAATAATCATCCTTCCCCTATTATGAAGAAAATTATCAATATTCAAAATAGAAACAACCAAATGTGTGTGTATGTGTGCATAATTTTTTCATAGAATATATAATTTTGTGTGAAATATATACATGTATGTATACACACAGATTGATACAGGGCACACAAAGTGATTTATATCAGCTTGTTATGTTTCATTCTCTATGGAGATGT
>NW_007757959.1:5296-6775 GCF_000696425.1 Galeopterus variegatus | reverse complement strand
TTCACAATTTCCACTCTGTTATGAATTGGAAATTTTTTGGCAAAATGCCATGTTTTAAGTCACAAATAAACATTCCCTTCTGATCAACTCCTACTCAGTTATTCTTAAAAAGTTCATTAATTTTAAAAATTATATAATATGACTTAAGTAAAGTATTATTATGTTTAAGGCACACTGTATGCATTCAACAGTTGTCAGTTACCTCCTGATCTCTAAAAGAGCAAAAATTAAAGATATGCATAATGAAAAAACTAAGGATATGCTATATGCTATATATATATGCTATAAATGTTACCTTTTGCAGGAAATAGAAGACTTCATTCTTTCTCCTTCTTTCTATACCACATCTAGTCTCAAGGAAGCTCTTTTCAGAAAAAAAATTAGCTTATCAACTAAAATCCTCTAGTACTACAGATGTGATTGGGCTCAAATACCCTTGGGTCCAAATTCCTGCTCTCACCTTGGTAGCTAGGTGACCTTGGGTGAGTTCCTTCTCCTAGCCTCAGTTTCTCCACACATACAATTAAAACAATATACATTCTTATGGGCTTTCTGTGAGATTACAGAAAATAATCTATGTGAAATGCCTAAAACAGATCCCAACATGTAGGAGCTTAGTAGATAAAGTCATATTAGTATTATTAACAGCAACATCATTATGTTTTCTTGAATACAGACTTAATTTGAAATATTTAACTTGTTCGTGGAAACAAATCTGGAAAAACCCTAAAGAGGGTAATTTCCAATTATAATTTTAAAATGCAACAACAACAAAAAAACTAGAACCCTAATTGAATTTTTGGTTTCTTGTAATGTATCCAGGACTCCAAATTTTGTTCTTCTCAGATGTATCAAAGACTACAAAGCATTCTCTGTTAATGGTGGAAAATAAACAGCTTCTTAAGAAACAAGACTTCATCATGCAAGGGTTTATAGATTTATGTCCAGTTCTTTGATTAAAAAAAAGAGAAAAAGCCTTTCTTGAGTCAGAAATGTTTTTCAAACCATTATAGAATAACAACTATGACTTTCCACTTTTTATTTTTATTGCTGGGTGGAAAAAGATGACTCTCTACAATGCCTACACAAGGAGGATATTATTCTACAAATAAGGACCCAGCATGACATTTATGAGAAAGCTGGGGTCCTCCTGTGCAAAGCTGATTGGTGGTCAGCCAATGGGCTCCAGGGCACTGCAAATAAAGGCACCCTCTCCACTGGGCTGGGCTGTTGCAGAGTAAAGGGTTGCCTCTGCCTTGGGAAAATGCTAACCCCCTGCCCTAGCAACACACACCTGTGGGCAGCAAAGAGAAACCAGACTCTGAAAATGAAACATCTTCTTTACCAGTATCCCTTCATCTTGGCCATCTACTGCTTCTGCATGCTACAGACTCCGTCCTCAGGTAAGGCACCCTCATCAGACCCCGCAGGGCCTGCCTGAGCTCTCAGGAAGACTGAGATCACTTTGATCCCTTGGGG
>NW_007757959.1:0-460 GCF_000696425.1 Galeopterus variegatus | reverse complement strand
ATCATGCCTATTTCTTTTTATTTGCAGTTTGCCATTATGTATTTGTTTGGAGACAACTGTCGTATCTCATCTTCAGAAATAATATTTATAGCCTTGGTACCCGGAGCAAAAGTTCAGGGTGAGAGCTCAGAGTTCTCCATCTCTTTGTTGAGCCTCCCCACCTTGCAGTAAAGGCGCTTCCCTACCCCTCACACGAAGGCTGTAATGGTGTCCCCTGCATAGCAGAGGCAGGGGAAGTGTCACGGTCACATCTGCTACGTCAGTATTAAATTAGGTTGTGGGGTCCACCGAGTGCAAGGGTCCACTCAGAAGGAATCTTCTTCCACATGCTCCATTCTTCTGAAGGCAATCACATTCATCATTTCCAATTGCAGAAGAGCAAGGGGTTGCTCAGTGAAAAAAACCACCCACATTTTAAAGCTATTAATACAGAGACTGTGGCTATTCCTAGACTTGCTGC
>NW_007757958.1:5556-6775 GCF_000696425.1 Galeopterus variegatus | reverse complement strand
GCAGCTTTATCCAAAATAACCCCAAATGAGAAACAACCCAAATGTCGATCAATATTAGAATAAATAGCTTTTTGTTTATATAATAGAATACTCAACAATATAAAGAAATATACTCTTCCTACACATAAAAACATGAATGAATCTCACAGACATGGTGTTGAGTGAAAGAAGCCAAACATAGTATACTATATGATTCTATTTATATGATTTTACTTATATGAAGTTGAAGAACAGGTACTTAATCCATAGTGATAGAAATCAGAATAGCAGTGCTCTTTCTGGTGCAGATATTGGCTGAGATGGGGCACAAGGAAACATTATAGGGTGCTTGAAATGTTCTATTACATACAGCAATGAAAATTTTAAAAATACAATATAAACAAAATAAGAAAAGCCACATTTGGATCCAGCAGAGAGACTTATGTAGGGGCTACCACACCTAATGTAGGGGCTAATGCCACACATGGGTTAGCATGCCTAAAAGGACATGAGTGTACACAGGAAAGGATTTAAACCAAACATGTGATGCCAAGAAAAGTGGACTGTGAGTTACTATGGTGCTTACAAATATTCTGGCTCCTCTCTTCCCAAGCAAATGATAAAATTACACTTCCCCGCTGTTTTAGTCCGTTTTGTGTTGCTATAACAGAATTACCTGAGACTGGGTAATTTATAAGNGTTTCATTTAAGATTTTGAATAAAGGAGTTTGAACAGAGGGGAGATGTGCTCTGACCTGTTTTGAAAGGATTCTGGCTGCTGTGTTGAGAACAGAAGATAGAAGACCACAGTGATAGCAGGGAGACCAGTTGGCGGTGCCCTTTAATATTGTAGCCAAGAAGATGGAGGCTCTGATGGGGGTGGTAGCAGTGCAGGTGGTGATAAATGGTCAGATTCTAAGTATACTTTAAATATAAAACTCCCTGATTTGATCACACATTGTATACATGTATTAAAATATATCTGTACTCCATAAATACGTACAATCAATAAGTATCAATTAAAAAATAAATTTAAAAAATGTAAACCAATGAAACTTGTCGTTTTGCTCATAGATTGGATGTGAAAGGGAGAGCAGGTGGAATATCGGAGTCCGGGATGACTCCTTCCAAAATAGCCTAGTAAAATGTCTCAACATCCTGATGTAGGGGGTGAGTAGGGACAAGTGAGTCAACTTCTAATGCTCAGAACATGAATGAATCAGTTACATAAATGGTTTAA
>NW_007757958.1:0-508 GCF_000696425.1 Galeopterus variegatus | reverse complement strand
CAGAGGAAAATGTCACTCGCTGATGCAGACCTTAGAATGACTCTGCTCCTGAGAGTTGCAGTTGAAGACAGAGCATCTATTTTTGTGTATGTGCCAGGAAAATAAACACTAATCACAGACAATGGAGTTCCTTAGCACAGATTTAGAAACCCCATCCCTGAAACATAACAACTGTATATGGGATGGTGGGAGCAGGGACAGAAAATATTTCTCAGAGGAGAGTGTGAAATCAGTCCCCATACTAACAGTTTCGAAGGCCCCTACTCTTCATATGTGCTTAAAGAAATTATAAAAAATTACTTATAAGAGATCACCTAAAACATTTCTGGCTTACCAAGGGGAAAATATATATACATATGTGTGTGTGTGTGTGTATATACATATATATATATTTAGAGCGAGTGCACACGAGTGAACATAGAGCAAAAATCCTACGTATGTGCATGCGTTTCATTTAAGATTTTGAATAAAGGAGTTTGAACAGAGGGGAGATGTGCTCTGACCTGTT
>NW_007757957.1:6080-6775 GCF_000696425.1 Galeopterus variegatus | reverse complement strand
TAGAAAGCTGCCCATGGAAGGAACACACAGGCCCCTGACCTAACCCACAGGCATGTCCCCCGCTCAGAGAACCCACTCTGACCTGCTGCTGTGGCTCCCCCACCCATCTCCCCAGGTCCTCCTGACCTGACATACAGGTGAGCACTACCTGACTGAGCAGCCTCTGGCCTGGTAAGGCCCATGAGGATTGCCTGGGGCTCTGGAAAGCCACCTGCTTCAGAATGGAGAGCCTACAGATGGAGTCCCAAGGGGACCGTCTTCCTCACGATCAGAACCAGCTAAGATGCTGCTGAGCTTTCAAACCTCAGATGAGGCTCCCGGCCCATCTTCACCGCGTGCTGACCCTCTGGTCCCCTACCTGGGTCTCTCACTAGCCTCACTGTCTGTGGCGTCCTCCCTTCTCTCCTCCCAAAGGACCATGCTGCCTCTGCCCCCCATGTGTCTCCTGGATCTTTCTCCTGCCCTCTACTGTGGCCGTCCCCTCTGAGGTTTAGATTTGATCCAGTCTCAGTCTTTACTGCCATCTAGTGGCTCCAAGACTCCCTACAGGGAGGAGTGTTCCAGAACAGCAGGGAGGGTTTCACGTTTGCTGGACAACCTCATTAGCATTGAGGGCCAACTCTCGATGTCTCACCTGTTCTCTGAAAGATGCTCACCTTCTTCTTACCTGGAAGTGGAATAATCATCCAGAGCCT
>NW_007757957.1:0-536 GCF_000696425.1 Galeopterus variegatus | reverse complement strand
GGAAGACACAGTCTTTGAAATTTCTACGGCAATTTTCTCTTCTGTCTTGTCACAACCTTCAAGACACGTTATTTTCATCTGAAGTGTGGTCCCAATTTTTGGAAGAAAATGCCTTTTCATCTTTCCCGTTCCTCATTTTCTCTCTCCTGAGGAAAGCTTAGGAGAACATTCCCTCGCTCGCCATGGTTTGGGAATCCCATAAAACACGCCAGTGACTGCAGTGTTTGGGGCTGATAAACACCTCAGCCTGTCCTGTGGCTCCAGTGCAAGCTGTCGTGGCCATTATGCACACCTGGTGTTGGGGACGCCAACAGGTCTTGGCAGGAAGCAGGTGGGAGGTGCAGAGACCTGTGCAGAAGGGCCTGTCTGCCACCCTCTGTCCCCACCCCTGCCGCCTCCCTCCCGAGAGCAGAGGAGCTGAAGGGCGGGAAGTTGCCCCGGGCCCAAGTGCACTTTATGCAGAAGTGGCTGCCGCGACCTCACTCCCTTCCCAGCCACCGCTGCCTCCTTCAATGCCAGGGTTGTGTTTGTGTTGT
>NW_007757956.1:6500-6775 GCF_000696425.1 Galeopterus variegatus | reverse complement strand
TTTTTTTTTTTTGCTTATTCTTTGCTCTGTGGTATAAAAATATTGTTGAAAATGTCAAAAAAGGCATGCAGATACCCCTATGGGTAACAGTGATTTTAAAAAAGTGGAGGGGACTTACAGTCAAGATGGTGGAATAAACTGTCCCCAGCATCACTCTCTCCCACAAATCAACCAATTAACAACTATAAAAAAGCAACGACAGCCAAACTGTGGATGCTAGAGCTCAGGGGAAGAGGAGGAGAGACCTACAGAGTGCATGAAGGCAGGAGAAGCCA
>NW_007757956.1:0-825 GCF_000696425.1 Galeopterus variegatus | reverse complement strand
CAGCTGTGATACATCTTTTTCTTGCATGCCCAGATTCCCTCATGCAAACATGCCCACAAAGGGTGATTAAATGGCACATGTGTAGGCTGGATGCACCAACCACAGGTTCCTTGCAATGCTCCCCATGGGGCCAACACCTACATGTACTGCTCACTTTGTTTTTTTGCTTATTCGTTGCTCTGTGGTATAAAAATATTGTTGAAAATGTCAAAAAAGGCCTGCAGATACCACTATCGGTAACAGTGATTAAAAAAAGAGGAGGGGACTTACCATCAAGATGGTGGAATAAACTATCCCCAGCATCACTCTCTCCCACAAATCAACCAATTAACAACTATAAAAAAGCAACAACAGCCAAACTGGGGATGTTAGAGCTCAGGGAAAGAGGAGGAGAGCCCTACGGAGGGCATGAAGGCAGGCGAAGCCACAATGAGAGAAAGAACTGCTCCTACCATTTCGAATCCCTGCCACTTCCAGCCTGGAGCTGCTGAGCACACAGAACAGGAGTCAGCAAAACCAAAGCTGTGCCCTTCGGATGAAGTTGCTTGGAGGTTTCAGGGGAGAAATGTCCTTGGTGGCCCCCAGGCCAGCAATATGCCTAATAGGGTTCTTATGGACCCACATAGGATTGAGGAGCCACAACAACTTAAAAAAAGGAGCCACTCAGAAGTCAGTGAGTCATTGCAAGTGACTAGCCCTCAGCCCATCCCATGGCAAGTGCTTGCAACATGGGTGGTTGGGGAGATGGGACCACCAGGAAAACACTGGGACACAGCAAGGACAGCTGATCTGCCCCCCAATCAGCATAGGATCACTCAGAGGAGA
>NW_007757955.1:0-1763 GCF_000696425.1 Galeopterus variegatus | reverse complement strand
CTAAACATTAATGAAGGAAAAATGTATAATCCAAGACCTTCTAATGTTTTAAAAATACTTAGTATTTATTTGTCATATAAAGTACATTGGATACTCTGTCGGTCCCTTCAGAATAAACCCATCCATTTGTTTTTATATCCTTCATATCACAGATTACTAAAATGGCTAATTAATCCATCTAAATTTATTTTCAGCTTTCTTCTAGAAAATCTGTAGTTGGGTCTCTCAAATCATTATTCCATTTTTGGACATCATTTAATATGCATACAATAACTATTATTATTAATTATTATTATCAAGCATTTCAAAATTTAACTTTAAAAAACAACCTTTTAATTATTTACAACCAAAGGAAAATTAGCTATTACTTCATTACAGACTAGTTGAGGAACATATGCTTCGTTACTGAAATAGCAAACAGTTTCTGCAGTGTGATGCAGTGAAAAAAGAGCTTAGATATTTTTGGTTCTGGTCCACCTTCTCAAAAAATTAAAATAGAAAAAAAAAAAAACCTAGCTGAATGTGGATGACCCATAACTTCTTTATGGCTCTTCCAATTTTAAAAATAAAATTAAAATTTATTCTGCATGAAAAATAGAAAAATTCAGGCATATACTTATAGAAAGTGTGGAATTTCCTAATCTGATAATAATAGTTATTGTACGCATATTAAAAAAAATATTTTGGGCAGTAAATAGAAATTGTAGAGATGAGGGTGGGAGGGAGAAACAGAGTGAAGAAAGAAGTGGAACAGATAAATATAAAATGTGAGAAAAAGGAGATTGGAAAAAAAGACATTTATATTTTCAGGGAAAGAGGCACCATATCTCCTGTATGTCAGGAGATTCAAAGATTCAAAAATTACTTAGAAAATATTGAGTGAATAAAATGGACTACTTTTTAGTGTGTATGTTATACTATTTAGTGTGTACGTTAAGCAAGACAGACTTGAACCTTATCTCATACGTATGTTAAATTGCCAAGTTTTAAATATGGATTAAAGAATAAACTCCCATATGATTCTTCACCATATGTAAAATGTGTGTATAGGTATAACCTGCTCTGAATAAAGAAACATGAATGTTTATATGCCCAAATGCACGAAATTCAACATGGCACATGGATTAGTCAGTAGAGGGAGAGTGGAAAGAGATAAAATGTAAACATATATATATTGAGGGATCAAGAGGCATTTCATACTAAATAATATTTGTCTTTCTAGTCAAGGAAGAATCACTAAAAGATTTTATGCAGTAGCCTTATACTGTTTAACTTGAATTTTTAGAAAGATTAATTTAGGCACAGTGTTGAGAACTGGCTGTAGCTATGTGATGGGCAGAATTCTAAGATGACCCCCAAATTACCACCCACTGGTGAACACTGGTGTATGCCTTTGTATAATACTTTCCCTTGAATGCAGGTGTGTGGTTACTTCAAATCAACAGAATACGACAAAGACGAAGGGACTTTGCAGATGTAATTATGATCCCTAATTGACTTTGACTTTATAAAAGGGGATATTTTCCACAGCGGGCCTAATTCAATCAAGTGAGTTCTAAGGAAAGAGATCATGCCTTCCCCGAAGCAAGAGATTCCAAAGAGCAGAGAAAGTGTCTTACTGACCTTGAAAAAGTAGATGCTATGTTGTCAGGGGGCTAGTAAGAGAACCAGTGAAAGGGCTTTGGAGTAAAAACTGTGAGCAGACTGTAAAGCTGAGAGGGGGTTTGGGCTGACAGCCATTGAGAAAATGGGAAAGTCAGTCC
>NW_007757954.1:5542-6776 GCF_000696425.1 Galeopterus variegatus | reverse complement strand
TCCCTACAATGTGCGTGTGTGTTTGCTGGTGGGAAGGTGGAAGGACCTAGAGACCAGAACTTATAATAATTGTTCTCAGCATCTGACAATAGAAAGAAAAAAAGGGGGTATTACATATAAGATATGTAAAAGAAAAAAAGGTGAAGGAGCCAGAAGAACAAAATTTAAACCAAACTTCTTATTTTAGTTACATGGCCCACACCAGCAAAGCTGTTTCTGTGCACCTGAGAACAGCCTTCTCCAACATCTCCCTACTTTTTATGACTTCTACCTTCAAAGGTTTCTCTTAAAGCTTAATACTTTCAAGTTCTTTGGGGACCTTTAATCACCCTCCTTGGCGAGAGGTACATGTTCTGGAACACAAGGCCCTCTTCTTCCTTTCTCTGGGTGGTCTCTGCAGCTCTTAAATGAGTGACATCAACAATCTGGGTGTATACAGTTCTTGTCCCTCAAGCTCCCAAGGAGTTCTGAGTATTTCTCACATTTCCCATTAACTCCTGTGAAGTAGGCAGGGACCAGGCACATGCTCAGCACTTGCTGGCTTCCTCAGTTGGTGGCACAGTTGGGATCCGTGTGCGGGAGAACCAAGGTAGCAGGTGGCTACTTTGTGGGTACTTTGGCTTACTGATATAAAATTTAGGTTTCTACATTATGACAAAATTTAGATGTCTCTCAAACCTGAACATTATATATTTAGTGTCTTTGTCTTTTGAGGGCCAACCATTTCTCCCTGCAAATTGATAGGTAAATGGAAGTTCTTACATACTCAGTCAAGATGCCCAAGATGGAATCTAAACAGCATAGAGCAGCTTCATACTTATTAACATGGACATCACTGAACCTTAATACTGGAAATTTGACTTTGGATATAAAACTGAGGAGACGCAACACCCAAGGCGTGACATCAGTGCTCAGTTAGGGATTACTTACTGGGTAAACCTACTGGGCAACCCTCTTTGCTAACACTCTAACACCCTCTTTGCCATTCAACTGTAAAAGATTTTTTTCTTTTTACTTCCAACCTAACCCCTTCCAGGAGCCTGAAACCTAGGGGGGGCTACAGTAATAAAAGGGTGCTTTTGTGATGTGACTCAAGAAGCAGGAGATCTTTAGCATAATAAGGTCTAATAGCCATGCTAGCAGGAGGTTAACCTTCCCAAGTGTTTTCCAGTTAATCTGTCCTGAGTGAGGCAGGCCACCATGAACGTCTGGGGGAGAAAGGGAGAAGAGAAGA
>NW_007757954.1:0-1219 GCF_000696425.1 Galeopterus variegatus | reverse complement strand
AGAGGACCCCACGTGGAGAAGGAGATGAAGGCAGGAGTCCAGGAGGGCCCAGGAGCGATGGGTGGACAGTCAGGAGCCCTGGGAAGAGGGTCTTACAAAGGCCACCGAGGGGATCCCATAAAGAGGAGGGGCCAATGGCTAAAGTGTGGAGGAGAGGGATGGGAAGGGAGGTGTGGGAAGTGTCTACCCAAGGTCAAGGGCGTGGGGGGGGCTCACAGATGACACTCATGAAAGCCTGGCTCAGAGGCAGATGGGTGGTGTGGTTACTGGGAGGAAGGCTGGCCGGGGAGCTGAGGGAGCAGCCAGGATGGTGGAGCAAGGAGGGTACGAGTAAAAGAAGGACACAATCGAAGGAGCCATCCAGGAGGAGTTGGGGATGATGGGACCCAGGATAGAAGTGGGGGGCTGCTTTCCAACAGAAGGAGAGAGTGTCCTCCTCCGAATCTAGAGGGGAGGGAAGATCTATGCTGCAGTGATCACTCCTGAGACCTCCCAGAACTCAACAGCCAGGGGCTACCGAGGATGGAGAGTGTGAGGCAGATTTGTAATCATCTCTGAGAAGGACAGGAAAAGAAGTCGTCTGAGGACAAGTAATAGTTTGTGGTGACAACCATCTGCATGGGAGGTTTTCTCCATCAGCAGCTTGTGGCTCCTACTTAGGACACAGTCTCAAGTCACGATTTTGCCGGACAGTTTTGGCAGAAGAACAGGAACATAAAGCACTTGAAGATGTTGGTGAATATGTCATCTGGAATGAATGATCTCACCTTTCCACCCCCACCCCTAATCTGGGAAGGCAGTGAAGCCAGAAAGAGGCTCACAGACTTGGAGATGTCTACAGAGATCAGGACATGGGGACGTCACTGGGATTGTCAAGCAAGGGTTCGTGGAGCTGGGTGGGAGACAGCTAGAACAGTGCCACTGAGATATGGAGCACAGAGCAGCAGCGAAGCAGTCATGTGTGATAATGTGCAGGTGTGGCGGTGGTGTGGGGCTGAGGGGTAGCAGAGGTGAAGGTCACCGTTGATGAGGCCAAGACACTACAGTATGTAGCCAGGGGGTCCCATGAGTCTTTCGTGTGGACGGCAAAGTTATTCAGGATGACAGGAAGACCTAGGAGTGAGAGGAAGATGTGCAGCTGGGATAGGAGCCTTCGCAGGGAGGTTCCACGGCAGGCCCAACTGAGCAGAGGAGGAGCGATGGTTAGGAAGCAGAATTA
>NW_007757953.1:6561-6776 GCF_000696425.1 Galeopterus variegatus | reverse complement strand
TGACTCGGATGTCAAAAATGTCAACTGCTGTATTTTCTGTAACTGATCGCACTCCTTATTCCTAACAATGTAAGAAAACACTCGATATTGCCAAGTGAAAGTGGCTTTTGGTATCTTCCAGTTCGAAACAGCCTCTTGGGGTAACTGCTCAGTCTTTGGGGTTCTCTCCAGGGTTGTCTCTATTCCTGTCTCCTTTTCAGGATGGCATCTGGGTG
>NW_007757953.1:3132-4040 GCF_000696425.1 Galeopterus variegatus | reverse complement strand
GGCTGCTGTAACAAAGCTCACAGGCTGTGTGGCTTGTCAATAACAGACATTTATTGCTCACAGTTCTGGGGGCTGGAAGTCCAAGATCAAGGTGCCAGCAGATTCGGTGTCTGGTGAGGGCCTCTTCCTGGCTCATGGGTGGGACCATCTTCTTAGTCCTCACATGGTAGAAGGAGTGAGGGAGCTCTCTGGGGTCTCTTCTATAAGGACACTAATCCCATTCATGAGGGTGGGCCCCTCATTAACTAATCACCTATCAAAAGCCTCATTTCTAAATACCATCACACTGGGGCTTAAGATTTTAATATACGAATTTGGAATCTACAGCACTAATGTTTTAGTCCTGGGATAAGCAGCCTAGGGGTGAAATGGCAGCTCTGTGATGTTGGGGAGCCCAGCTCACTCCATCCAGCCACTCTGCTACCCTCAAAATAGGGCTCCTGTCTTATGGCTTCTGGTGGTTACACAGTTCTGCCTCTCACACCTGCGTTTCAGCCAGTGGGAGAGAAGGATCAGGAAAGGAGCATGCCTTCTCTTAGGTCACAATCTGGGAATTGCACACACCACTTTTTCTCCCATCCCATTGACTGTAACCTTGTCCCACGGCCACACCTTGTCCTCTTCACCTGGTAGCATGGGCCCAGTTACAACCTGGTGGTTGGGGGCTTCTATGACCAACCAAAGAAGGAGGAAATGGATACTGGGCAATCTCTTCAGAAGGACCCTGAAGGGGAGTTTTACCTTTTGCCCAAATCATTCCATTCTGTTTTCCGTTCAGATCTAGACTTCTAAGTAAGTGTTCAAGAGCAGAGGAATTTACTGAAGTAAGATCTTTCCAACTCATTTTTTTTTTTTTTTTTGTAAATAAATGATCTCAGCCTTGGGAGTTAGGAAAACTCAGATTTGAA
>NW_007757953.1:0-1202 GCF_000696425.1 Galeopterus variegatus | reverse complement strand
TCTTCTGAGGGCTGATCCCCGTGAAACAGGGCGGGAAGGAAACTCGTGTCGACAGAATGCCTGTTCTGTGCCAGGTGCCACCCTATGCATCGCTCCAGTGACTCCTGCACTCTGGGACTTCAAGGGCCAGTAGAATTTGACCAGATATTTTGGGAGCCAGCATAGGTTGTCCATTTTCTATATCACCAAATAAGGGCTTTAGAGAAATAACTGTCTATCATCACACGAGGCAGGAAGTAAAGACATTCCAAAACAGAAAAGTCAGCACAGGGTTTTAGAATAAAGGCTAGGCTTTCAAATGGAGTATGGGTGGCATTATTACATCGTCTTTCTTCTCCTCTAACGTTGCCATTTTGTTGCAGACTGGTACCATACAGTGTTTTATTTATTTCCATGATAGCCTAGGAAGCAGTGCCATTCCTGACTCCTAGACCGGGGTGTCCTTTCTGTATGCTTCGATGGACCACATGTAACAAGGTCAGATTCAAACAACATGACTCGGATGTCAAAAATGTCAACTGCTGTATTTTCTGTAACTGATCGCACTCCTTATTCGTAACAATGTAAGAAAACACTCGATATTGCCAAGTGAAAGTGGCTTTTGGTATCTTCCAGTTCAAAACAGCCTCTTGGGGTAACTGCTCAGTATTTGGGGTTCTCTCCAGGGTTGTCTCTATTCCTGTCTCCTTTTCAGGATGGCATCTGGGTGCTAGAAGAAGCTTATGTGTCCTCCCTGTCTGTGGAGTAACACTGAGGTGTCTCTCAGCCTCGGCTGTGTCCTCACTGTGTCTGTATCGGTGCGGCTAGGACTCCTGACTCCTGTGCTCCTGCTCGGTCCTGGGGCGTCCTGCTGGCTCCTGTTACTGAAGACTGGGGACTTTGTTGTAGCACCCAGTCATGGGGTCTCAGTACATGGGTCTGTTTGCCCCATTTCCAGGCTTTATTTGGCTCATTGATTCTCTCAGTCCGTCTTTATCCCCACCCCTCTTGGAGGGCCTGAGGACACCCTTCTGCTTCCTCCACACTGGACACGACTGTGCAGGATCCTGCGAGGCTGCCTGCAGGTCCGCTGGCCTCGGCCCGGCCCCTGCCATTGCTCCTCCTTTGCTCACACATGACACCACATGCCCTGCCAGATGCAAGATTCTTCTGAGAGGTTTGCACTCTCTCTAGACTGTGGCTTTCACATGTTTTTTTTTTTT
>NW_007757952.1:6351-6776 GCF_000696425.1 Galeopterus variegatus | reverse complement strand
GAGGACTGCTGCAAGAGCTAATCGACTGCCCAAAGCTTCACGTTGCTGACTTTCTACTAACGTCATTCTCTTTCCTTCCCCTCCTAACTCCAATTGTGCCACATCCTCTTAAAGCCTTGTGACTAGACAGATATATCTAGCACATTCATCCTGAGATGCTCATGTTGGGCAAAACATTCCCAAATTTGGAAATAACCTAATGTCTTAAAATAAGACATTTACTGGGTGAATAAATACTAGTCTTCCCACAGAAGTAACTTATTAGATACCTCTAATAATATGGGAAGAATATGGGAAGAATAATGGGACAAACTTGGTTGAATGTAAACAATGGGATGGAGAGTAAAAAGGTATAATGGTAGATATCTCTTCCAAGAGTAATATCTTGTTCAGGGAAATGATTCATTGACTATCTGATTCCATTG
>NW_007757952.1:0-841 GCF_000696425.1 Galeopterus variegatus | reverse complement strand
AAGCAGATACAACTTACAAAGAACATGGTGAGATGGATTTTGAAGCTGATGCATGTGCCTCCAGAGCACTCCACCACTTCCTCCTGTTCAGTAGGTCCTGCCCACTGGCGCTTGCTTTTTCATCGTCTCTTTAATAGTCTTATTTTTCCTATTATTTAAGAGGACTGCTGCAAGAGCTAATCGACTGCCCAAAGCTTCACGTTGCTGACTTTCTACTAACNAAGAAGTTCGTTATCTGATATTGTCTACACGGCATGCTTTAGATATAGCTAGAATCCTTCACCTTTCTTTAATAGCCCAACATCTTACTCATCAACTTCTGTTAAGCCTAAAACTTCTCTCTGTAAGAAAAACAATTTTTTTTTCTATGCAAAGATACTGGAGTTTTGTGATGCTGCATGATCTAATGAGAATATCAATGATGTGAAAGCCAGTTGACTTAATTTTTGTTGCATAACATTCTTTCAGGTATCAGACACCTCACCAGACCTCTCTGAAGCTGTGAAACTGTAGGAATCAGTTTCAATGATGCTCAGAGTCTGCTCCAAACTCAAGATTAATCAGCACAATTTATACATGAATGATTTAAGCCAGAATTAATAGTTTATGCTGTAAACTGGGCCACAATTTTAAAACACAGGAAGTGGAACTCTCAGAATGGAGAAGGGAAAAGTAAATATAGAATCTGGAACATTTTTACGTTTGTCAGGAAGTTAAGAGTTTAAAATATGTTAATTTTTTTCTTTGACAACATCTCGAGATTGATGGGAAGGTATGGGTGGGCTCAGCATTTCAGAAGGTAGGAGTGTTTTTTTTTTTTTTTTTTTTTTTTTTTTTTTTT
>NW_007757951.1:6321-6776 GCF_000696425.1 Galeopterus variegatus | reverse complement strand
GTCTGTGTTTTTTTGATGACAGTAAATTCATCAAATTTACTGTCTTTTTTGATGACTAAATCCATTCAATTTTTACTAAAATTGAATGGATTTAGTCCTTTCAAAGACTCTACACTATTTTGGGAGAACAAGAGGACTTCATTCTGTTACACATTGGACTTAAGAGTGATGTGTGACAGAATTACATGGCTTTAGGCAAGAAGCAATGTTTTAGGTAAGAGGTATGTGTGTTCCTGAAAAAAGTGGTATGTAATCCCAATCTGAATGAGTTAGTCCTCTGAGGGTGGGCATTTGAATGCCTGAAACATCCAGATAGGAGAGACCCGAGTGTGTGTGAGATAACTGTGTGAATATTGAGTCACATCTGTGCAAGTGAGAGACAGCTGGGTGGGTATTCGGATCCCACATACAGACCGGCCGCTCACTGGCTGAGCGAGGTGCGGGAGCAACACTGA
>NW_007757951.1:0-1008 GCF_000696425.1 Galeopterus variegatus | reverse complement strand
GCTCCCGCTGAGGGTTCGGATCCCACATACAGACCGGTTCCCGCTCACTGGCTGAGCGAGGTACGGGCGTGACACCAAGGGTTGCGATCCTGTTGCCGGTCCCGGTCCGGTGCGGGCACGACACTGAGGGTTGCGATCCGTTGCCGGACACGAAAAAAAGACAAAAAGGAAAAAAAAAAAAAACTAGAAACAGCCCTTATGTTTGAACAACTCGTGAAATGAATAGTCACAAAACATGACTACAGATTTAATATTCCTTTACTGAAGTGCTTGGGACCAGAAGTATTTTCAGATTTCGGATTCTTTTGGATTTTGGAGTATTTGTACTATACTTACCTGTTGAGCATCTCAAAAACCCGAAAGTCTAAATGCTCCTCCAGTGAGTATTTCCTTTGAATATCATGTTGGTACTAAAGAAGTTCCAGGTTTTGGAACATTGTGTATTTCGGATTTTCGGATTTGGGATGCTCAACCTGGTATATTGATAGTCATTTCCAAATGGATGCTCCTCCCCTGCCCCATGTCATTTTGAGGGTCGTTTTAGGTTAGGATTTGATTATAGAAGCCTGGTGTCTGAAGACTGGAGTTTCAGAGACCACAGTCAGGGTGATACAGGGCATTTAAACCATGAGAGATAAGGAAAAGCTTCAGGAAATATCTTGGAGAAAATACACAAAGGCAAGAGAGCTATTTTGAGATAGGTTGGGGACTGTCCTGTGGAAAAGGAATTTGATGTTTTCTATAAATCTTCAAGGGAAGGACAAGAACCAGTGGGTACAGGCTGCAGGGATAGGAACCTCAGCGTGTTTTTTCATTTGTTTGTTTGTTTGTTTCCCTTTTGTCTTTTTTCGTGTCCTGCAACAGATCACAACCCTCAGTGTCGCGCCCATACCGGACCGGGACCGGCAACGGGATCGCAACCCTCGGTGTTGCTCCCACACCTCGCTCAGCCAGTGAGCGGGAACCGGTCTGTATGTGGGATCTGAACCCTCGGCGGGAGCGCCACCG
>NW_007757950.1:6248-6777 GCF_000696425.1 Galeopterus variegatus | reverse complement strand
TTCCTGGATGACATCTGCCTTTCTGTCTTGTTCTGCCTATCAGATGGCAGCACAGAGCTTCTTAGAGAGTCAGAGCTGTTTCCTAAGTTGTGACTGGAGCTTTCCGAGTCCCTTGGAGATTATGCCTTGTTGGGCCAAATACAACTCCACTGATCACCAGGCTTAAGTCCTGGAACTCTTGCTTTCATTAGAAGCAGGTCTCCTATAACTCTCAGGATTCCTTCTTCACACCTGACCTGCTTCCTTGTGTGTAAGTCAACATNCCCAATTTTTCTATATTTTATCTTCTTCTGTTATCTGTAGATTTTATTTTTTTGGATATTATCCTTAATTTTCTCATTTACATATTTTACTATAAATTATCTTTAAAAAATTAAGTTCATTCCATATTTTTGTTCTCTCCCTGGAGTGACAAAGACGTTTAGAACGCTTCAACTACCCACTAACCAATTCCTCTTACTCTTGCTATTGTTAGCTAGGCTGTCAATTCCACTTTTCTATTAAACACATAATATAGGATTTTTTTTTT
>NW_007757950.1:0-625 GCF_000696425.1 Galeopterus variegatus | reverse complement strand
AATTACAAAAGATTAGGTGCCAAAATACCCAGCACAATACTTGTATATTTTTAGTATCATATAGAATTAAAATCCCAGGAACTATGAACACTCTAGACCTTATGTGATTTATGCCTTCACTCATTTCAAACATTGAAAGTAGGTCCTGTATGGTTATTTGCCTGCTCACTTTATGTTCACCTCTCCTGCATTCATACCAGTATACATCAGGCTGCATAACCATGGATTTTTTTTTTAAACCAAGTCTTACAGTGATTATTTAATGTCTTTCTAATAAATCTCATTTTGTGTTGTTAGGAAAACCTCCATTTTGAAAATCTACATTGTACAGAAGCACATGTCTTTGATGTCTCCAGACAAAAAAGCCTTACAGTTAATTTAATGTTTGCACTCTGAGGTGCAACTTAACAGGGAGGGCCTGAAAAAGGAATGGGAGTTGGCTATTCAATATTTTTAGTAAAATGTTGCCTTTGTCTTGTACAGAGCATGTAGAATATGCTCTTTAATTTAGTAAATATTTTTTAAAAGGTAGAGATGCTTTGTTATTGTAGCTGAAACAATTCATAATCATAAAATTCTTGAAATTCTTTTTCCCCCATACTTACCAGAAGTTGTTTATCAACTT
>NW_007757949.1:6142-6777 GCF_000696425.1 Galeopterus variegatus | reverse complement strand
ATGTAAAAGGCACTGTACACATTTTAAATTCGTCATGAAGTTTGAGCATCTTTAAAATTATTAATTTAATCCCTGATAATTCTCGTAAGGGATCTGGCCCAGAAAATTATGGAAGAAGCTAATTCAGAGCCATGCCTTAAGTGCTAAAGAGAAAAGGAACTGGGTGGTACTGACTGCATGTCTTTCCAAAGTGCACTACACTTTGATAATTTTATATCCTCTCTGCTTTTAAATAAATCACCTAAAATTTTTTAACTATATTTACCAGGCCCTACAATTATTTTAATACAAGATCTGTGGTACATGAATTTTTTTTTTTTAAATAGACTTTTTATTTTATTTATTTGTTTATTTATTTTCCTTTTTGTCTTTTTTTCGTGACCGGCAACGGATCGCAACCCTCAGTGTTGCGCCCGTACCGGACCGGGACCGGCAACGGGATCGCAACCATCGGTGTTGCCCCCGCACCTCGCTCAGCCAGTGAGCGGCCGGTCTGTATGTGGGATCCGAACCCTCGGCGGGAGCGCCACCGCGCTTCCCAAGCGGTGCGCTGTAGCAGTGCGCCACCGGGCCAGCCCCAGACTTTTTATTTTAAATAGTTTCAGGTTCACAGCAAAATTGAGAGGGAGGTACAG
>NW_007757949.1:0-618 GCF_000696425.1 Galeopterus variegatus | reverse complement strand
TATCAGCTGGGCTGGTATGAAAACGAATGAGGTAGTCACAGTAGAGAAGCATTTCCTGCAGTGGTATTAGCAGGCACTTAGTTAGTTCCAGCTCCACCTTTATGAAGTCCAAAGTCTGTTCTAAATCTGGTCCTCCTGCCAGTGTGCCAAGGCCCATGTTTGAGCACGCCAGGCTGGCCGCCCCTCATCAGCCCCTTCATTAACCGTCATCCACCGTGAAAGCCGCTCTTTTGCTCCAGATTCCAGATATTGCTTTGCCAACCACCCAGGAGTATGGGGAGCCAGCAGCTCTGGGTCTGAAGCTGGCTTCTGCCACTTCTGGCTGTAAGACTTTAAACAACATTCTGAATCACTCTGAGCAGCACATGTCAAACGAGGCTGATAGGACCTGTCCTGTCCTCCTCACAGGACATTTTGGATGATGCGGTCACAGAGCCTACAAAGGCTATGTGCAGAGTGCCCTTCAAATGTTTTTACTGTCTTCTGTATTTTCCAAGCTGCACCATCTAGAACCCCAAAGCCAACTTTTCTCCCCTCATTCTGCACCTGCAACTTGTCACCAGCCCTATCTATTCCATCACTTACACGTGTCTTAAATCCCCTCCTCTTTTGGTGTCC
>NW_007757948.1:6274-6777 GCF_000696425.1 Galeopterus variegatus | reverse complement strand
AAATAGTGTAACTATAACTTTTAATTTTAAAATATTTATACAAGCCAAAGGGATATAAAATGTATCACTATATTAAAATAATAAAAAAACAACGAAACAAAACAACAACAAAAAGATGTGCAGACCACCAGCTAACTTTATTTCAGAAAGAGCATCAGGGCAGTTTGCAGAAAGCTGGAAGCTCATTCCAAATAACTGAGAATAAGCATAAGGCAACCATTGTAAATCAATGTGGATAACCCAAACACAATCTAACACAATAATTTAGTGTTCCAAATATTAAGATCACAAACTTCATAAAAAAATCTTAAAAGCTTTACTGAAGCGTGATTCACATACCATAAAGTTTACCCTTTTAAAGTGTATATATTAATGGTTCTTAGTATACGAGTATTCACAGTTATGCTGTCATCAACTCAGTCAATTTTAGAACATTTCCATTACCCTAAAAAGAAACCCATATCCATCAGCAGTCATTCCTCATTCCCTCCCAGTCTGCTCAG
>NW_007757948.1:0-1184 GCF_000696425.1 Galeopterus variegatus | reverse complement strand
CAGCCATGTGGGTTATTTGTTTTTTTATTGTATAGTTGTTTGAATTCCTTTTATATTCTGGATGTTAATCCCTTGTTGCATTTATAGCTTGCAAATATTTTCTTCCATTCTTTAGGTTCAATGTATACAAGTCAATAAATGTGCCACACCACATCAAAAAAAATCAAGGACTAAAGTCATATGATTATCTCAATAAATGCATAAAAAGCATTTGACAAAATTGAACATCCCTTTATGGTAAAGACGCTCAGCAAATTAGGTATAAAAGGAAAGTATCTCAACACAATAAAAGCCAATTATGAGAAGCTCACTACCAATTCCATCATGAATACCTTCAGTTTTTCCCCATCATGATGGGGAAAAACTGAACTTTTCTCTTAAAAATGGGAACAAGACAAGGATGCCCACTCTTACAACTTTTATTTAACACTCTTCCAACTTTTATTGGAAGTACTAGCTACAGCAATTGGATGAGAGAAAGAAATAAAGGACATCTAGACAGGAAAAGATGAAGTCAAACTGTCCCTGTTTGCAGATGACGTGATCCTATTTATAGAAAAACCTAAAGAGTCTACCAAAAAATTCTTAGGGCTGATTAATAATTTCAGTAATGTTGCAGGATATATAATCAACACCCCTAAATCAGTTGTGTTTATATTCTCCAATAACAAATAACAGAAAGAGAAATCAAGAAAGTAAGCCCATTTACAATAGTCACCAAAAAAATAAAATACCTAGGAATCCATTTAACCAAGGAGGTGAAAGATCTCTATGATCTCATTTGTAGAATGTGAACTACAAATCACGACTGCAAGAAATTAAAGAAGACACAAAAAGATGGAAAGATATTCCATACTCTTGGATCGGAAGAATCAATGTTGTGAAAATGTCCATACTACCTAAAGTGATCTACAGATTCACTAGATTCCATGCAATCCCCATCAAAATACCAATGATGTTCTTCACAGAAATAGAAAAAACAATCCTAAAATTCATATGGAACAATGAAAGACCCCGAATAGCCAGAGCAATCCTGAACAACCAAAAAATTAAACCTGACTTTAAATTATACTACAAAGCTATAGTAACCCAAACAGCATGGTACTGTCATAAAAATAGAAACTTGGACCAATGGAACAGAATAGAAAACCCAGAAATCAACCCACAGACTTACAGCCAACTGA
>NW_007757947.1:5716-6777 GCF_000696425.1 Galeopterus variegatus | reverse complement strand
ACCCAAATAGTGCAAATAAGGAGACTGCACTACTGCACCCAATCAATTATCTGCTGTTTTGCTTCCACCCACACTTTACAAACACTTTTCCTTAAGACCCTCCCGTGGACCCGAAACCACATCCCATGGCTGTTGCTTCCCAATCATAAATCACTGTTTGCTTAAAGAAACTCTCCAACATTTTAACGAAGCCTCAGTTTAATTTTTAACAGTAGAAACGAGGGACTGGAGACCCCAGCGACTGCATCTCCTTCTGTCCCGGACCGCACACCGAGTGGGGATTCTCCAGATGACCCGCCCGCTGTCATCACAATCTAAGGAGACGCGGGGCGCTGGAGCGCAGCTGCCCACAGAGGGCTCCGGGCTCCCGAAGCCGCCATGAAGGGAAGAGACATAACACCCAGGGGATCTCGACTGCCACCCAGTGCCCACCCCGTGGCCATAGGGGACCGGTGCCGACCAGCCCCCTTCCGTGACAGAGGACCCTCCAAAATGCACGCATCTTTTCCCAGCATCCAGACTGTCCTTGCTTCCTCCCCGAGGATCTCCCAGTACCTGCAGGTCACAGGGCAACAGAGGCCATGGCGTAGTCACCTGGGCCTCCAGGGGCAGAGGACAGGGAGCTGTGGAGACCCACGGAGCTCCGCCAGCGCCAGAGACAGAAATACCACCAAACTATCTTTTAAAAAATGGGCAAAGGAGCTGAATAGACATGTCCCAAAGGAAGACATACAGAAAACCAACAGGTACGTGAAAAAATGGTTTGCTGTGGAAGGCCCTCCCTGGCTGTTACTTGATTGGACAGAGCTTCAGGCCCCGCCCCTCTCAGGCCCTGAGTGGCAGGAGGTAAGCGCAGACACGTTGCTGAATGAGGCCAGAGTGACAGGTTTTGGGCTGCAGCCCTTTTCAGGCAGGGCTTCCTCCCTGCTGTGGGATCTGACCCTGCCAGAGGAGACATTGGCATGTGAACTTGTATATAAGGTTATGTTCATTTATGACTTGGATATATATGAGTATATCTACGTGTACACACACACACACACACACACACACACACACAC
>NW_007757947.1:0-677 GCF_000696425.1 Galeopterus variegatus | reverse complement strand
AGGAAAGCCCTGCAGGCATTTCAGAAGTCTGGAAGGGTGTCCCACCCATCACAGACCCTGAAGGACTGAATTATCCTGGAGGATAGACCTCAGGTGCAGCTGCCCTCGGGATCGTGCTCCCTGCATCCAAGCTGCTCCAGCTGGAACAGCCCCAAATATGGTTTGTGCAGCAGCCCTGGAGAGTAGAGGAAACCTCTGTGGTGTCCATGTTGTGTTAAGTCTGCAGCCGGCAGGACGTGAGAGCAGTGGAGTCATGGCAGCCTCCACCCAGATTCCAGAGGATGTATGGAAAAGCCTGGAAACCCATGCAGAGACCTACCACAGCAGCAGAGCCACCACAGAGGCCATCTACTAGAGCAATGCCAAGCAGAAAAGTGGGGTTGGAGCCCCCACAGAGAACCCCCACCAGGGAAATATCTAATAGAACAAATACAGCAGGGCTGCTACCAGGACAACAGAACTTCAGGGCCACTGGTTACATACAACACAATCCTGGAAAGGCCATAGGCACCAGCGTGGCTCACTGGGCTGTGCCTGACAGAGCTGTGGGAACAAGGCTGTCTGATGCTTTGGGGGCCCTGATGCCCTCTTGTGCCCAGAATGCAGGGCTTGCAGCCAAAGAACATTATTTTGGAGCTTTAAGATTTAATGCTTGCCCTGCTGGGTTTCAGACTTGT
>NW_007757946.1:4128-6778 GCF_000696425.1 Galeopterus variegatus | reverse complement strand
AAAGCTGATTGTGTAATTCAGTTTGAGGCCTAAGGTTGGAGAATTGTGGGGAAAGGGAAGGCAATGATATAAGTCTGCTTAGGTCCGAAAGCTCAAGGATCAAGAGCGTCAGTGTCCCAAGGGCAGGAGATGTATGTCTCAGCTCAAGCAGAGAGAGAGAAAACTGGCCCTTCTTGCATTTCGTGGATCTCTCTGGACCCTCACAAATCGGATGATGCCCATCCACATTGGTGAGAGCAATGCAGTCTTCTTTACTCAGTTTACCAATTCAAAAGACATGAAACACCTGGGTCAGAGACAAAGGAATTTTTTACGAAGGACACAAGCAGCATAATCTTTGTTCACATCAGTTCTCCGTTCCTCACAAGTCCTCCGGGTCGATGCAGAGTGGCACAGTTGGATGTTCTGCACACACTGGGTTTATGTCACCACAAAGGAATCCCAATGTTTTTTAAAGGGCTGCAAACAAGTCTGCCCAAACTTTGCCCATGGAGAGACATCTTTGTTTTACAAGACAGAAAACAAACATTCCCTCTCCTCCAGAAAGAGACAAAATCTCCATCTTGCTCAAGTATTTCCAATATAAGAAAAATTGAATAGATCATATAGAACAAAATGCTGTCAGTGCCTCTGCTCCCACGATGTACAGACATATGAGAGATCTAAGGGCACTTGTCTCCCAATACTCCAGAATAGTAAGGTAGCTCCACTTATATCAGACAAACTAGATTTTCACATAAAAGCCATAGAAGATGAAGAGGATGACTGCACACTGATTAATATATTAATTCACCTGGAAAACCTGATACAATGATACTAATCATGTATTATATAATAAAATAGTCTCATGATATAAAAAGCAATTTCTACAAGAAGAATCTCACCAACATGTTGTGGAATTTCATAACTCCTTTCTTAGTAATTGACGGAGCTACAGGAAAACTAACTAAATAAATAAAAAGTTAGCCTCCTCTCCTGCCCGCTTTGGCGCCACATAAGTCACAGGGACCCAGTGCAGGATGGTGAAGCAGGAGAGGTTGAGCCGTGTAATAAAATCCTAGTGATGTGCCCACCTATGTCTAAGGACATGGGGTGCTTTGTGGGGAATGCACCTAGAATTTCTAGACTGAGAAGGTAGCCAGCAAGATTGTGAGACTGCTTCTGTTGAGCAACAAAGAAGATAGATTGAACATGTAGGTAAATTTAGGTTTCTCATTGTTGGAGAAAGTACTTATGAGCATGGAAGAGGAGAAGTTGGAAATACTTCCGAGACACTGGATTGGTGTTGGAAAAGACAGTCTCGTGTATACAATCTTTTGACCTGTAAGAATGGTCCGTGAGCCTGGAACACTACCTTACCAAGAGATAAAGAGCCCACACTGTCTGCTGGGTTTAGCACCTTGTGTGGGAATATCTTTTCTTGTTCCATTCTCAATGATTGTTCTTTTGTTCTGCTTAAGTGTGCACCTCAGTGGTCCTCAGACGTGCCCCAGCTTTCAGAATTTCAGTCTCCATGGAGAAGGGGTTGGGGTCTTTCTACTGCAGCACTAGAGGGGTGCAAGCCAATTGCTCTGTGTCAACTGCTGGAGGGGACTCATTAGCCGTGAGGGATCCACAATCACTATTGAAGCTGACCTTGCCCAGTCTCTTTTCTTTGTAGGTAAAACATTGTCCCATCCATTGCTGTGATGTGTTTCCCTTGGCAGCTCCCATACCAAGATGCGATGGGAAGAGGTATCTAGAGTCCTCCCCTGGGATTAGTGTCCACCTGCATGGTGCTCTACTGGATAACCCATATTGGAGGGATCAGTATGAACACATACTGAGTATTTTTTTGTTTGTTTTTAAAAAACATATATGCAAGGATACATATAGAAATGGTTCCAATGTATTCTTGTGTGGATATGTTTATATACACAGTGATATAATACATTAATTAATATTAAATTAATTAATATTAAATATTATATATGTAATGAATTATTAACCACTGAATGTTTAGCTAGTTTGCTTCTGCCATCTCTGTTTTAATTTACCCTCATCGTTTTTTTTCTTTTTAACTCACTTTTGCTATAGAAACTTTCTCTTAAAATTATGTTTAACCACTCCAGTCAATAGGTCCTTCCTCTTCACCATAGCAAACACTGCCGTGATTCCTCCTCCCCAAATGTATATTATGGACAGTAGTGTTAGATGCACATGTTTTCCTAAAGTGGGTCCACAGAGGGTACTTTAAGGCTCAGGAGGTATTGGCTTCTCAGGTTAATAGCTCAGATTTACTCAAGGCAAAACTTTACACAGGGGAAAAACTAAGTTTTTGCATTTATATCACTGTGTCAAATCTCTTTTAACACATCCCAAAGTGTACTGTTGTTACCAGTGCAGAAAGCTGTGTGGGGCCATTGACCATTGATTATGTATCTTAGCTACAAGAATAATACATGTTTTATAAGTTTTTGCATTTATATCACTGTGTCAAATCTCTTTTAACACATCCCAAAGTGTACTGTTGCTACCAGTGCAGAAAGCGGTGTGGGGCCATTGACCATTGATTATGTATCTTAGCTACAAGAATAATACATGTTTTACAATAAGCTCTTGGTATTTATTAGGCATAATAAGCAAGGAATTTCCTCATGCTTTATGTTTT
>NW_007757946.1:0-580 GCF_000696425.1 Galeopterus variegatus | reverse complement strand
AGCTTCTCAATCAGGCACTATTGATATTTGGGGCCAGATAATTCTTTGTTGTGGCAGAAGATGTTTAGCAGAATTTCTGTCCTTTAACTAACAGATGCCAGCATTAACCATTCCATCTCCTGCCCCTAGTTGTAATAACCAAAAAAATGTCTCCAGATGTGGCTGGGTGGGGGAACAGGAATTATCTCCAGCTGAGAACCTCTGGTCCAAGCCATCTCCCAGGGCCATGATGATTGCACCATCTTTGAAAACTGGTAACAGTGGCCTGTCCCAGTGTTTACTGACCCTGATGGCTGGAGTCTTTTTGCATGCTGCAGATGTCTCCTGTAGTAAGATTATATTTTCTCTTTTGATTATGTTATTAAACAAATGACTACAAAATAACTTGCTACCACTAGTGTCAAAATCATTCTGCAGTTTTACTTTTCACAGTAACTCATAACTTAAATGTTTTCAATGCTCACGGTCTTAGATAATCAGGAATGCATTAATCATGTCTTTCTCCACATTATTTGCATTTTTTGATAATTATAGACTAATGAGCATGCCCTTTATGTGATATTTTAGTTCACTTATACCT
>NW_007757945.1:0-6778 GCF_000696425.1 Galeopterus variegatus | reverse complement strand
ACTGAGCTGAGGAGAAAAAAGACCACAAAATTTCAATATCACAGGTAAAAATGTGGGCTAGAATCTACACATAATGAAAAGCTAGCAAGTGTGCTTTAAAAACAACTTTATGTTCCTGCAGTCTGTGCCCAGACCTAGTTGCTGAAGTGTTTCACCTATATTTTCCCTTAGTAATGTTACAGTTTCAGGTCTTATACTTAAGTCTTTAATCCATTTTGAGTTGATTTAAGTGTATGGTGAGAGATGCATATCTAGTTTCATTCTTTTGCATATGAATATCCAATTTTCCCAGCACCACTTGTGGAAGAGGGAGTCTTTTCCCCAATGTAGATTTTTGTTGCCTTTGCTGTAAGCCTGAGAACTGATTTCTGGGTTCTCAATTCTACTCCACTGATCTAAATGTTTATTTTTATACCAGTACCATGCTATTTTGGTTACAATAGCTTTGTAGTATAATTTGAAGTCAGGTAGTGTTATGCCTCCAGCTTTATGAACATGAGCCCCAAAGCACAAGCAGTAAAAGAAAAAATAAACAAATGGAAATATATCAAACTAAAAACTTCTGCACAGCAAAGGAAACAATCAACATAGCGCAATGACAACCTATAGAGTGGGAGAAAATTTTTATTAACTCTGCATCTGACAAGGGATTAATATCCATAATATTCAAGGACTCAAGCAATTATACTACAAAAAACTCAAATAACTCAATTAAAAAATGGGCAAAGGAGCTGAATAGACATTTTTCAAAGGAAGACATACAAATGGCCAACAGGTACATGAAAAAATGCTCAACATCACTAGTCATCAGGGAAATGCTAATTAAAACTACCTTGAGATACCACCTCACCCCAGTTAGACTAGCTATAATCAAAAAGATGGTGAGTAACAAATGCTGGCAAGGGTGTGGAGAGAAAGGCACACCCCTACACTGTTGGCAGGACTGTAAATCAGTACAACAATTATGGAAAACAGTACGGAGGTTTCTCAAACAACTACAGACAGATCTTCCAGATGATCCAGCAATCCCACTTCTGGGTATATACCCAGCGGAATGGAAATCATCATGTTGAAGAGATACCTGCACTCCCATGTTCATCATAGCTCTGTTTACAATAGACAAGACATGGGACCAACTTAAATGCCCATTGATGGATGATTGGGAAAGGAAACTGTGGTATATATACACTATGGAATACTATGCCATAAAAAATAACAAAATACTCCCATTTGCAACAACATGGATGAGCCTGGAGAAACTTATGTTGAGTGAAATAAGCAAAGCACAGAGGGATAAATACCTCATGTGCTCACTCATAAGTGGGAGCTAAAGGGAAAGAAGGAAGAAAAGAAAGACCACAGTAGTACATTGGACTTGCAGAGGGAAAGAACATTACTTGGGCTACAAAGTGGAGTGGGGGAGAAATGGGGAGGAAGAGGGTGGTTGGGGATAATTGGGTGGGGAACACAGGGTACAAATGCAATTTGTGGTAATGGGTATGCTGCCAGTATGAATCTGGACCTTGCATCTTGGGCACAGGGGTGACAATCAGCTTTGTACCTCATGAATATTCATAACCAGTAAAACGTTTTTAAAAAATTAAAAAAATTCTCCAATAGCTTTCAATACTCAGTTCACAAAGAAAATTAAACAAATAAAATAAAAACAACTTTATTAACAACTGTATGACAATATTTTAAAATCTGATACTTTTAGATGCCAGTGTGCTTCTTGGTTTGGCTCTTTTTAACTACTTCCCGATAATAGAGGTTCCAAGCCCATTATGCCTTCTTTCATACTCAGGTTTTTCCACTCAAGTGTTGTTATCTTCACATCAAACTTGTCATTTTCTGCAACAATCTTTTCATCATTTCAGTGTCAAACATCCCATTCTCTGACCATTGCCTCTAATAGTTTCAGCTCATTTGCTGTAGTGTCCCAACTCAAGTAATTCTTCAATTTCATCAGCACCTTCAGTCCATTGATTCTGACACTTGCCATCATACATCACTCTCTACATGTTCTCAGTTCTCTTCTTACCCACCTTAAATTCTAGAAAAACCCTTAACCCTCCCTTGAATATGCCCTCATCTCCCTTGATGTCAATATCTCTAATTTCCTACTACTGGTTAAAACCAGCTCTTCATTTACTTGCAAGACAATTTTCTGGGTGGCATGGACTGACCCAGGTCACCCCGTTTCAATCATGTGGTTCTCAAGAATGACTGTAGAATGTGCTGGAAGTGGAACGTTTTTAGATAAGGAACTGGCTGAAATAGCTCGGGTTCTGTTCCAATCCCTCCCTAGAAATGGTCCCCAACCATCATTCAAATTATATTTTTCAGCTTTATGGTGGTGTGAAAGTAATGCTCCTTCAATAGAAACTTTGCTTTGAGTACCCATATGCCATTCTGTTTCTCACCTTCAGTACAGTATTCAGTAACTTACATGAGATATTCAATACCTTATTTTTAAAAAGGCTTTGTATTATATGAGTTTTCCCAATGTAGGCCAATTTAGTGGTCCTGAACATGTTCAGGGTAAGTTAAGATGTACACCCCACTGGAGGTCGAGGAGCATTCCCCCATGCTCTTAATACTCTACCACTCTCAATGACCAATTCATAACTTTCCCCCTCTTTTCTAACATCCCACATCTCCTCCCCCTTCCATCTTCTCTCCCAGCTTAAAACCTTGCTTCCTAGTCAACAGAAAAGCCAAACAGAGGGGACACAGCTTTCTCTACTGTATTTACGACCCACTGTACCTACACAGTATGTCTTCAGTCTTTTCTTTATGGATGAACTATCTCTAATAATAGCTGTGGACAGATCCTTCATTTATTTACTAGATCTTAACCTTTCTCTCTTTTTCATGAAACAACTCATTCTTTTTCATTGTTTCTGTATTCATTTTAATATTTTAAGTAAATGATAAGCATCCTTTTTTATCCAACCCCAGTGAGCTAGAGTTATAGTAATTGTGATTTCCTTTGACATACACATCAATTCGGAGTTATATAAAATATGTTTGGTGCCCATTTGTATATAAGTATAGTACACTCATTGACATGCTAACTGTGCATATTTCTCCTCATCTCTTCACAGAATTATGTGACTTTTCAACTAGGTGTCTATCTTAGTCTTTAAACAGCCGCTCATTTTCCTTGATGGGGCTAGACCTCTGCCTCAAACTCTAGACCAGTTTGCTTGAGAACTTTTGTCAGTTCAATGATGCCTACGGGATAAACTCTATTCTCTATCCTTCCAAATGTTATATTTAAAAACTTAAAAAGACAGATAATCTTCGGGAGAAGCTGAGAGACATATTCCCAAAACAACATATTAGCAAATGGTAAGATAGAGCAATTAACATTGAGTGACTCTTTGCCTCAGAGAAAGGTGGGAAACTGCAGACAACATATTTCCAGTGGTAACATGTGTGGGAAATGCGACCTTTCTGACTTAGTTCCTGAGTAATTAGCTTCAAACACTTCATTTGTAACTCTAGGCTTTACATTAAAATGACCTATTATTTTTCAGACTCATTATTCTTAAAATCTCTTGTTGTTCTTGCTCAAAAGTCAATCCAATTTTTTAATAAAAATCCTTTGAAATGGAGAAATATAATTCAAAAATTTTCTGACATATATATATACTGTGAATGATTTTCAGTTCATTGCTCAAATGAACTAAACTTAATCATCATAGGGATTTTTTTCCCCTGACAGAGTAAAATAATTTGCAAGAGAATTTGGTAAGGCAGTATGAAATCTATCAGATTTATTAATTAACATAGATTCTATTTGTAAGTAACATGCATGATGACTGAGTTAAACAAACCTATGGAAAAATAATGACTTACTGGAGAATGATTTTCTAATATACTAATGTGTGAAACCATCCCTACCTCTTTCCTCTGAGACTGTATACACATTTAAGTCGCAGTAACCTGAGATTTCTCATTGTAAATGAAAGGTTACTAGATTCAGATCACTATACTCACTCAAGATAGCACTTGCTAATTATTCATAAGTATGTTAGTTCATCACAGGAAAATTTTAAAAATAATTAGTAGGTTCATATAACAGCA
Organism: Galeopterus variegatus; assembly: GCF_000696425.1. Lineage (NCBI taxonomy): Eukaryota > Metazoa > Chordata > Mammalia > Dermoptera > Cynocephalidae > Galeopterus > Galeopterus variegatus. The sequence continues at coordinate 2,686 of NW_007757945.1, read as the reverse complement.
ACTCTTGAAAACTGTTTTGAAATTTTTTTGTTGAGAAATAAATGTAGAAAGTATCATATATTTGTATACATGTGGGGAAATTTTGCCAATACTGTATTACTTTAGATTGTAAACATGTGCACAGCCTTCTTTTAGATGCAACTTTTGTAAACAGTTTATTCTTGAATACCAACTGTAATCAAAATAATTTATCGGTTTTAAAAAGAAGTAACCCTGCTGCCACTGTGGACTCTGCAGATGCCCCTGCTGCCCCTACAAGAAGACACCACTGTGGGCATGAGTGAGGCAATTGGAGCCACCGGCACGTCTGCCATCCCCATGAGGTAACCCCACTGCTACCAAGGACACTGCAGGTGGCAGGGAGGCTGTTAACAGCCACTGATATCACTGCAGACACCATAGCTGTGTGGGCCACCACTGCGGACACTGCAGCCAGTGGGTAGCTGCTACAACTACAACTGCTGTAGTCACTGCCACCACTGGCACCACCAGGCATTGTCATGACAGCAGCCTGCTGCCACTGGAGCCACCTTCATAACCAAAGCCACCTCCACAACAACCACCACCACAAGAGTGGCCTTCTATCACAGCAGCAGCTACAGTAGCCACTGCCTCTGTGCAGGCAGACTGACAACCATTTGACTACATTGACACAAAGAGGGTCACAAGTGGAGTTCAGGGAAGGAGAGTAATAGAAGAAGCAACTGCCCTACCGGATGACCAGATAATCGAAGTAAAGATACTAGAAATACGGAAAAACAAGAAAATATGAGTCCACCAAAGGAATACAATAATTCTCAAGTATGAGAACCTATAGAGCAGGAAATCACTGAAATTTACAATAATCACATTTACAATAGTCACCAAAAAAATAAAATACCTAGGAACCATTTAACTAAGGAGGGGGAAGTTCTACAATGAGAACTACAAATCACTGTTCAAAGAAATTACAGAGACCACAAAAAGATGGAAAGATATTCCATGGTCTTGGATTGGAAGAATTAACATTGTGAAAATGTCCATACTACCCAAAGCAATCTACAGATTCAATGCAGTCCCCATCAAAATAACAATGACATTCTTCAGAGAAAAAGAAAAAGCAATCCTAGCATTCATATGGAACAACAAAAGACCCCAAGTAGCCAAAGCAATCCTTAGAAAAAATAAAATAAAGCCAGAGGCAAAACACTACCTGACTTCAAATTATACTATGAAGACATAGTAACCAAAACAGCATGGTACTGGCATAAAAACTGACACTCCGACCAATGGAATAGAACAGATAACCCAGAAATCAGCTCACAAACCTACAGCCAACTGATCTTCAACAAAAGCACCAAGAACATATTGGGGAAAAGATTGCCTCTTTCATAAATGGTGCTGAGAATACCAGACATCCATATGCAGAAAAATGAAACTAGACCTGTACCTCTCACCACACACGAAAGTCAACTGAAAGTGTATTAAAGACTTAAATATAAAACCTGAAACTATAAAATTCCTAAAATAAAACATAGGGGGAACACTTCAGGAAGTAGGACTGGGCAAAGACTTCATGAATATGACCTCAAAAGCACAGGCAACAAAAGGAAAAATAAATAAATGGGATTATGTCAAACTTCACAGTAAAAAACAAATAATAATAATAACTCAATTAAAAAAATTGGGAAAGGAGCTGAATAGGCATTTCTCAAAGGAAAATATACAAATGGGAAACAGACACATGAAAAATGCTCAACATCACTCAGAGTCAGGGAAATTCAAACCATACCACATTGAGATATTTTCTCATCCCAGTTAGACTGGCTATTATAAAAAAGAGAATAACAAATGCTGACAAGGATATGGAGAAAGGGGAGTCCTCCTACACTGTTGGTGGGACTGTAAATTGGTGCAACCATTATGGAAAATGGTATGGAAGTTCCTCACATAACTACATATAGAACTGCCATTTGAAAATAATGGAAATCATCATGTCAAAGGGATACCTGCACCCCCATATTTATTGCAGCTCTGTTTACAATAGCTAAGATAGGGAACCAACCTAAATGTCCATCGTTGGATGGCTGGATAAGGAAAATTTGTATAGATACCCAGTGGAATACTACTCTGCCAAAAAAAAAAAAAAAAAAAAAAATTACTGCCATTCACAGCAACATGGATTAACTTAAAGAAAATCACATTAAGTGAAGTAAGCCAGGCACAGAAAGAGAAATGCCATATGTCCTCTCTCATAAGTGGGGTATAAAAATAAACTAGTAAATTTTTAAAAAGAAAGGAAGAAAGGCACAACAATCACAATGATAAGTAGAACTTTAAAAGGAGAGAACAGAACTGAGCTATGGAAGTGGGGAGGAGGAGGTTAGAGGTAAAGGAGAAATTGTTAAATGGCCACAGAATACAATTAAATTATATAATGTTGAATATGCTAATTATCCTGATTTAAGCATCACATATTACACACAGGTATTTATATTGAACTCTGTACCCCACAGTTATGTACAATCAACTATGTCACGATAAAAAATAAATAATAAAAAAGAAAGCTAAATTGAAGGTAAATAAGAGGTCTGTAAATTAAATATACTACACTATATGAACACTTTTTGAGGAATATTTTTATAGGGATTAGAAAAGAAACACATGTAGCATTGTTTTATCCTTGTTAGTAAGAAAATATTCTGAA
>NW_007757944.1:4946-6778 GCF_000696425.1 Galeopterus variegatus | reverse complement strand
CTCAGTATCCTGGTAAGAACTCATGTTTCAGCTATTTTGGAACTAGCTTTGCCAGATAGCCCTATTCTAATTTCAGAAGGTTTTACTAATATGTCATTAGGGGGTGAGTGATGGGATAAGTGATCATGTGACTCTACTCCCCCAAATCCTACTACTGCTCTGCTCTTTAGAATGCTGGAGAATTAGCTCCAGATTTGAGAACTAAGACTTTCCCAAAGATTTAGTCAAAGATCACCAGGAACACACCTGTAGTTGAATAAGTTAAGTTTGTTGCTTGATGTCCTGAAGGAAAACATACCATCAGATCTGGGGCTTCTCATTTTTATGATCTGGACAATGTTCATGTTTTGTCTGTGTTCAGACAGGATTATGGAGTGTCCTTGCTTTTGTCTTGATTCGTCATGGTCACTTGTTGTGTGTTACTGATGTTCTGTGAAATTGCTTGTGTTTAACAGGACACCAAAGCATAGCTGTGTCTCCCAGGCCAGAACCTAGCTTTCAAGGGCCACTTTTATCTTCTCACTGGTGACTTCTGGCAGCAACAGGAAAGAGGATTGATCTTAGACCTGTTGAAAAATGCTCTTGGGTTCTGCAGACAACTCCAAATGACAGAAAAGAGAGAAATGAAAGTTTTTTTGTTTGTTTGTTTTTTAATCTGGAAGCCACTGGTTGGTGTGAGGGCTGTTTGGGGTGACTGATAATATGAGAGAATGCTTCATCTCTCCCAACTCAGCCTAACCTCTCTGGTGGCTGAGGTAGATTTTTCCATTTTCTTTATTCTAGATCAATTATAATAGAGATAGGTATAGTTTTTGACATGCCAAGAACTGCTTTTTATGCTTTTTAAAAAATGTTCAAGATAAATTCAAAAGGTTTATTGCACCAAATGCCACAGAGAAATGGATCAAAATAATACATGAATGAGTGTTAAGAGAAATTTTCCACACATTGACATTGCTATCTAGTCAAAAATATATAGTCCTATCAATCTGTCATAATGGGGATTCAATAAAAAGAAATCCCATAATTTTCTCCTTTTTTAATACTTATACCACTTAATTTAAGCATATTGCAATCTCATATCTAAGACATACAGGTCACCAAAATTTGACATTTTACAATTAACATTCAGAGGGAGCTGCTTGATTTAGGCAAAAATTATATTAGAATACCCCCTCCTCTAAAGCACAACAGAAAACAAATGGTTCATATTTACTGAGAGAAGATAAAGCCTTTTTCAATTTAATGGTGAAATTTATGTGTAAAAAGATTCTCTCAAAAGTACAGATTAGGGTAAGATTCCGACATTTAAGAGAATGTAAAAGTCACTTTGTATTTTTCTGTTTTTAGGTATAATGAGCTCTACAGAAAATCCAAAAATCTATAAAGACTAAATTTTTATAAAACCTCAGGACCTAATTATAAGAGCCCAAACAACAGCTTAGTATCATTTAGCATGTGAGGATTTTCTTCCCTTCAAAAAGTTAAATTTGAATACAGTGCATTTTAAGTCTTGGTGGTGTCTAAACATCCATTCCATGGGATGTGAATCTGCTTTTAAATCTGTTTTAATTTAATTTAGTTTAATTTAAACTAAATTGTTTTAATTTAAACTAAAGTGTGTGGACTAGGTAATGCATTCACAACATTCAAAATTCAAAAGATACAAAAGGGTTTAACAGTGACAGCTTCCATGTTCCCTTCCCTTTAGGTGACCACTGTCATCAGTTAATGGTGTATATTTCCAGAAATTTTATGCACATACAAGCAAATTTCTCTCTTTCTCTCTCTTTCAAACACATATACACAAATACACACACACAAATGATTCT
>NW_007757944.1:0-369 GCF_000696425.1 Galeopterus variegatus | reverse complement strand
ATTATTCTTGGTTGTTTGACTGGTAGTTGATATATTTGTGATGATATATCAAAATGTCTGTGGTTGGTTGGAAGCATGTTAAGTAGTTAATATATTAAGATATAAAACAGTGAGTAGACTCTAGGGGTGGGGATAAAACTGGACCACATAGAAGCGGAAATAATCTTATCATTCTGTTTTTCATATCTGTTCTAGAACTCCTGCCCTCCAACCTCTGATCTATTGGGTTCATCAAGCCAACTCTTCTGGGAGCCCATGAGGGTCCATGACATCCGCTGGAACTTTGAGAAGTTCTTGGTGGGACCAAATGGAGTCCCTGTCATGCGCTGGTTCCACAAGGCTCCAGTCAGCACAGTCAAGTCAGACATC
>NW_007757943.1:6312-6778 GCF_000696425.1 Galeopterus variegatus | reverse complement strand
CAAAAGCCAACCCCTCCAAGGTGACCCGAGACACGGGCCCCCCACGCCCACCGAACACCGCACTCCGTTGCCGCCGCCACTTTCGAAGCAGCCAGGCCGACCAGCGAGTCTGAAACCCAACAGAAGCCCCCCTCTGCCGGGACCCTAGACCCGTGCTCGCCCACTACTGCCGACGCCGCCCTCGTAGTCCAAGCAGCCAGGCCGATCAGGGAGCCTGAACCACAACAAAAGCCCCACCCCCGAGTTCCCGCCACCCGGTACAGCCTACCGCACAGCGCCACCCCGCCGCTTTCCAAGCTTCCAGGCCAACAAGGGATCCTTCACCCAGACAAAAGCACCGCCCCCAGGAACGGAGACCTGGGCCCCCCCAGTCCCGCCACTGAGGCCCAAGCAGCCAGGCCGACAAGGGAGCCTGAACCCCATCAAAAGGCCACCACACCGAGGACCCCGATACCCGGGCCCGCCT
>NW_007757943.1:0-851 GCF_000696425.1 Galeopterus variegatus | reverse complement strand
ACAGCCAGGCCAACGATGGAGCCTGAACCCATACAAAAGACCCGCCCCCCGGGACCCTGACACGGGCCCGCCCATCGCCGCCGCCGCCGCCATCGAAGCAGCCAGCACAGTCAGGGAGACTGAACCCCAACAAAAGCTAACCCCTCCAAGGTGACCCGAGACACGGGCCCCCCACGCCCACCGAACACCGCCCTCCGTTACCGCCACCACTGTCGAAGCAGCCAGGCCGACCAGCGAGTCTGAAACCCAACAGAAGCCCGCCTCCCCCGGGACCCTACACCCGTGCTCGCCCACTACTGCCGACGCCGCCCTCGTAGTCCAAGCAGCCAGTCCGATCAGGGAGCCTGAACCCCAACAAAAGTCCACCACGCCACGGGGACCCAAGTCACGGGCAGGCCCACCGCCCCGACTTCGTCATCCTAGAAGCAAGGCTGACCAGGGATCCTTCATCCCCCCAAAATTCCCCACCCCATGTGCACCCGAGACTAGGACCCGCCCACTGCCGCTGCCGCCGCCGCTGCACAAAGGGCCAAGCCCACCAGGGAACCTGACACCAAACAACCACCCCCACTATGGGACCCGTGATCCGGACCCGCCAACTGCCGCCGCCGCCGCTGCTGCGGCCTACNAAAAAATGCCTGAGTTCACCTGACACTGGGGCAGCAGGTCCTCTGCAGGCCTACGGCACCCACTCCCCAGGGAAGCGCACACACACACACACACACACACGCTTGTACACACACACCTGGACACGCACACATGCCCACATACCTCTGCACACACACGCACATGCCTGCACACAGGGCAGGAACAGGAATGAGGAACGCTGCATAGGACACACCCTGCGCTCC
>NW_007757942.1:6547-6778 GCF_000696425.1 Galeopterus variegatus | reverse complement strand
TCCAATCCAGATACCACGAAAACCACAGCTTCTAGCAAAATACAGGCAGTAGGAAGAAGCAGGAAAAAAAAAAAAGACAAGAAACCTTTGAGGAAAGAAAACTGATTTGGATAAAGGCTATATCTAAACAACTATAATAGAAGGCAACCTTGAAGAATCACTTTTCTTCTTTTTTAAATCACCCTGAAGAATCATTTTGGAAACGATTTAGATATTTAAATGCCAGCTGTT
>NW_007757942.1:0-994 GCF_000696425.1 Galeopterus variegatus | reverse complement strand
ATTTAGCCCAAGTCCAAAACAATTGATAAATAAACAAGTCTTCATTTTCAACAGCAAGAATCGCTTATGTTGTGTTGCATTTATTTTTTTAAAGATGTTCTTGCTCTTTTTTTTAAAGATTTTTTTACCATAGTTGGTGTGTCCCCAACCACGCCGGAATCATGTGGTGAACTGGACTCTTTCTCACTTACTCAACTGACTTCACTTATCTTTCTGTGACCTAGCTTGCAATGTGGCAAATTCTTTGCAGAGTGAAATTTGGAGACCATCAATGTGATAGGAAAAAATTTTTGGTTTTAGAATATTAAGAAATTTTATTTAATTATTTTAAAGTACATTGAGCATACTCCATGAAGATGCTGATAGGGAGAAAGAGGAAACCCTGTGTCAAGTAGTTCAATAAATGGATAATTTATGAATATATTCACTGTTTAGGAAAAAACTTTGCATATAAAGTGGTTTTTCCCTAAAATAGTTTTTGAGCCTTAAGCATTTGCCCTTGCTTACATTTTTAGATTGCTTTGTAAGCTGTTCATTTCACAGAAACTACCACGGTACGCTTTAGTCCTTTAGCCACAATTATTTCAAATTCTGATTCAGAGAAGTCTTAAAAACAAAAAGGTTTTCTGCCATATTTAAAAGAAGCTACATTGAGTTTTTATTTAGATTTTGTGCCAAACATGACAGGACAACTCTTCTCTTGCTCTCTACTACTCCTCTCTACTTTGGTTCATGGAGAAAAATTGTTTTTCTAATTTACTCTCATCTGTTTTAGTCTGCCCGCTTTCTTTTTTTGCTTAGACTGTATATTTCTCAAGAACAAGAGATATGAAGAAAAAATCCCAAACATTCTAAGAGTCTCCAAGCACCTTATAGTGTAAGACTGGCCCAAAAGCACGAATCTTAACTTGATGGGAAGGCTCATCTCGCAAGGACCAGGAGGCACAGAGATCGATGCACAGGCAAGAGGTTTTATTTCCGGCATGCTGGAGGT
>NW_007757941.1:6247-6778 GCF_000696425.1 Galeopterus variegatus | reverse complement strand
GGTGTCTTATAGTTTCATGTTTAAGTCTTTAATGTCTATAGAAGTGACTTTTGTGTGTGGTATAAAATGAGTCAAATTTTATTTTTTCACATTGCATTGGCTATTCTTGGCATTTCGCTGAAGATCAGTTGGCTATATATGAGGGTACGTCAAAAAGTTCATGGAATAATAGAATTAAAAAATAAAAACATTTTTTTATTAAATTATTAAAAATAATACTTAATTTATCAATTAAAAATAAAATATTAAAATTAAAGTATGTGTAGGTTTATTTCTGGGTTCTCTATTTTCTTTCATTGGATTATATGTCTGTCTTTATGCCAGGAAAATGTCATTTTAATTATTGTAGGTTTGTAGTATATTTTGAAATCAGGAAATGTGATGCCTCCTGCTTTTTTCCTTTTGCTTAAGATTATTTTGGCTGTTTAAGGTCTTTTGTGGTTTGTTTCATATAAATTTTAATATTGCTTTTACTAAGTCTATAAAAAATGATATTGGGATTTTGATGGGGATAGCATTGAATCTGTAGAT
>NW_007757941.1:0-1116 GCF_000696425.1 Galeopterus variegatus | reverse complement strand
TCATGTGAGGCAGTACAGAAACTGTTCCCTAGGGCAGTGTACTGAAAGACCAGGGGTGTTGGATGTGTGCCCCACTCACTCCCTTCTCTGAGTGCAAAATCACTGGCTGACGTGATCTCTTTCAAAGCAGAGTTGTGCTGGCTTGGAGGAGGGTCTGACATGGGTAAAGCGAAATTTGCTATTCTTACCTGTTTTAATGTAACATCTTGGTTCTGTGTTCATCTGCGGTTCTGAAACTTCTTAACCGGATATTGTACCTCTCATAAAAGTATTTTGGCCCATATATTATTAGTATGTAAGTGTTTCTATCTAGTAATGAGTCTGGGACGTTGTATTCCTCCATCTTGCTGATGTCACTTCTCTCTCTCTCTCTCCTCCAACAATAAACTTTCAGAAAAGGCCCCTACTGTTTTGCATGGACTCAACTCACTCAACACATTTATGTTCAAAGACAAGGATGTGCAATGATTACAAATTTTTAGTCACAAGTGACATGGCAGAATTATCACAGGAGAGCATGTTCTATACAAGTAACCTTGACTTCTTTTTCTCAATATAAATGTAATCTGAATAACCTACATGCTCCAATGAAGCATATAGTTCAACAAAAATTGTCTTTTACAAAATTAACTATCTGGAAACAAAGAGCTCAAAAAAGTCTATTAGGAACAGATGGGTGCAGAAAATTTTTGAAATTTCCTGATGTAATTCTTTAATTAAACAAATGATTAATTTGAAGCACATAAAGTCAAATGGCTTTTTCATTATAACAAAAGTTTATTCAGAAAATCTAAATAATTTCAGGTCTCCTGACTTTTAACTCAATGCTTTTTGTTAAATGATTCATACTATTTAATATTAAGTTTTCTGTCTTTCTTACTCAACTTTTTTTTCCTGTCATTTTAGTTATCCTATAGAAATAAAGAACAAAAAGAGTATTTTATTTATAATGTATTATTTTAGTCTATGGTAGGTGAATATTATGTGACATTTTCAACGAGCTAAACATAGCACAAAATGATTACAAAAAGCAATAGTATAGAGTGTAGACCACCATTCATTCTCTTAAAGAGTTCAGAGGGTGATATATGTTTATATATAGTTCAATTCCGACTG
>NW_007757940.1:6438-6779 GCF_000696425.1 Galeopterus variegatus | reverse complement strand
AAGCTTCCTGTAGGGTCCAGAGCTCATTTAAAAAGCCAAGAGATGCACAGAGAGATCCCTCTCCAAGATCTTCTTTTCTAAGGTTGGTTGAGAGAATTAATCTCTGGAAAGCACTTCTGCCAAGGAGCCACGCATGGCCAGACTCATGCTGGGCCTTGTCACCATTACAAAGTAATGCCTCCTAGTCCTGCCATTACGAAGCTCATGAGTGGGGTCAAGGCCACTGGAGACTTTTCAGTCTGAATTCTTCCTGAGGAAGTTAAGGATCTGCATAAAAGAGACTAGCAAACAGGAGACTGCAATCTGGAAATCTGGGTTTGACCTCACCCCCTCAACTGTGG
>NW_007757940.1:0-928 GCF_000696425.1 Galeopterus variegatus | reverse complement strand
CAGAGAGGATACATTCTCCATTTGTTTGCCCTTTTCCTTTTCCATCCATATTCCCTTTCTTTGATTTTCTAGAATTCCCTGGATCCAGGTATCACTTCTCTTCACTCTCTCCCCAGCTTCTCTCCCAGTTGATGTCCCCCTCTCCTTCCTCTTCCTCCTCTTCCCCATCCTCTTCCCTCCTGGGCTCTCACACTCAGCTGTCACCCTGTCTCCCCCACATGCACACACACTTCCGAGGCCTCCCGTGTCAGCACCTTGGTCCCAGCAGCACCATAATCATGTCTCTGCGGTGCCTCCCATCACCATGGAAACGAACGATTGCAGGCACTACAGACAGAGCCATTACTGTGGCTGGTGCCTGTCAATCCACATGTGAGTGTGTGTGCTTAAAATAGAAGTTGTGCAACTAAAAACAACAATTAGGGAAATCTGGAAATCTTTCTGAATACATGTACATTTAGCCTGCTGCCAGCTGACGCCCCTTGCCCACCGTCCTTCTCCGTTGTCCCTAATGCAGGTGGGGAAGCCAATCAGCCCATTCCCCCTGGAAACAATGCCTCCTGCAAGGGGGATTAGCCATCCGTAGGGATTTATAGGTTAGGAGGATCAACAGTAGCAGGTGTGGCACTGGCAGGCCCTTTCGAAAATATGACACTGATCCCTATTCTTTGCATCAAAAAAAAAAAAAAAAAAAAATTGGAGCACTTAAAATACAAAAGGGCAAGTATTTAGAAAACGATGAATGAAATGCAATTCATAAGAACCTAAAACAAAAATACCAGGAAAGTAGAGGAGACTATGAAGGCAGGTTGCAGGGTCTGTTTATTTTGCAATTAGCAAAGAGTAAGAGACTAAAAGGTAATTGACAACTCTCCAGGCACCAGTACGTCTTAACCAGATGTCATCTCCTTTCTGGTGTTACTGGAAG
>NW_007757939.1:5811-6779 GCF_000696425.1 Galeopterus variegatus | reverse complement strand
TCTCTCTCTCTCTCTCTCTCTCTCTCTCTCTCTTGCTCTCATCTATGCCTCCCACCTTTTTTATATTTTAGGCAAACATACATAAAATTCTTATATCATCTGCAAACGCCTTATGTAGCAGAAGACCAGGGGTTTCACAGGACTATATTTTCAGTAAGAATGCCCCCATAGTGAACAGGTATATCCTGCTCTCTCTCATTAAAATTGAGGTTTTATTTGAATTGTTTTAGCACCCCTAGGGGAGGCTTCAGTTTAAAGAAACCACTTGGTAATTCCTCTCCAGGACTTAATAATAGCTCTTCATTGTATCCTATGAATAGACAACAGAATTTATATTTTGATATCAGTCAAAGGCTTTATATTATTAAACATGAAATTTTGTCTTTATGTGATGGAAGATGCACTAGTTTTATACTAGATTTGTGATTTGTGACCCAACGTTATTTACCCAGATGGGAAAACATGAGTCAGAGAAGTCACTGAATTCAGCAGCCTGCCTGGTGGGCAGGTACTGAGATGTCCACCACTGGCCGTGTTCAAAGAAAGGCAGGATCGCATTTGGTGGCGCTATTGCTGACAGTTGGTTAGACTTCATCCTCATTGCTTTAATCAGGCTCCACACAACACTAGAGCCAGGAGATGCTCCAGGGTAAAAATGGCTTCCTGGGAAGTTGGACAGACTTCATTTCTCATCCTCTCCTCGAGATTGCCCGTGAGTATCAGCATATAAATGCTTGCAGAAGTCCTGCAGTAAGAAAGTGGAAAGACTTTGTTTTGCCCAGCATTTCCCATTCTCATTGTGCCATGGAACCCTTTCCCCATGAGACACTTGTGGGCTTCACAAAGCACCCACTTTGGGAAACATTTAACCAGCCCAGGGATCAGCTACTTGTAGCTCTTGGGCCAATCTGGTTTGCTGTCTCTTTTGTATGGCTCATGAGCTAAGGATGGCTTTTACATTTTTTAAT
>NW_007757939.1:3536-3965 GCF_000696425.1 Galeopterus variegatus | reverse complement strand
TACATTTATTGGTGTTTCCCAGCACTCAGAACTGAATGTAGCACTGAATGTAACAGTTGGTTGGGTGCCTAATAAATAACACAGAGCACTCCCAGCATCTGTGCAGTCAGCAGACCAGGCTGGCCTTCCTCCACAAACCTACCCTTGCCTCTGTCCCCGCTGTCTCCGTCTCTTTGCTGGTGGCTGGCAGGTAGGAGCCTTGCTCCTTTGTCAATCCAGTGTGATCTGAACTAGAGCTCACACTCTCTTTTCATCTCCGTCTGGCTCCTTGTGTCTCTTTCTCACTTGCTTGGAACCAACAAGGAAGATAGGTAGAGCCCTTAGCACCCCCAAAACTCCAGCTCCTGCTTTTCCTCTCCCTGGGACACGCATCCTTGGGAAGGAGCTGCTGTGGCCCTTAGAACTGGAGGGCTGTGGTGTGGGGTGCAG
>NW_007757939.1:0-376 GCF_000696425.1 Galeopterus variegatus | reverse complement strand
ATTCCTCCTCCCCGTCCGAGGTGGAGAGATCTAAAGAGAGAGAAAGAAAGAAATAAAGAACGAGTTTCTCTTTCATTGAGCTGTTTTTCCTGAGTGGCCCCTAGTGCTAATTATTTCTGCTGTAGATTTTATCAGACTTCAAATCCCAATCCTTTTGCCATAGGTGGTATATTTTAGAGATGGAAAATGACATGAAAAACAATCCGCTTTCCTTAAAGATAATTTTGTGTACATTAAACAGACACATTAAGCCATTTACAAGAGAGCTGTTTGTTCTCAGGAATCTGGAGGAGATCTGAATTTCTAATTCTGGGCTCTTTAATAATTTTCAAAAGAACTGAGGATAATAATTAAATGTCTTTGAACTTCCTCAGGC
>NW_007757938.1:6218-6779 GCF_000696425.1 Galeopterus variegatus | reverse complement strand
TGAATTCATTGGTGGTACACAGGTGGGAACTGGGGATGTGACCCATCACCTAACAGTTAGGCCTTTCCTGGAACTGGGTGTACTTTGGGCTCTTGGAATGGCCCACCCTTATAGTGGTTAGACCCTTCCTGGAAATTCCTTTTTCCCTGGCAATGGAAAGTTCCAAAAATGTTGGTGGGTTCTTAAGCCATTTAAATACTATTTAAACTTAATTAATCTACCTTATCACACAGCAAGCAGTTTCACAGAAGCGAATTGCATATGTTATGAAAGTGGGGGTTAATTTCATCTCTACATTCCCCCCATTTCCTTGTGCGTATTTCAATCATGAAATACTGACTACTGTTGATATAATTGCTGACATTGTTGTCTTAAGATCAATAATTTGGACAGTACTAACACGTTCTCTAACAAAAGCTACTAAGTGATTTAAAATGCGGGGACCAAAGGTCAGAAGCAATACTAAAATAACTAATGGACCTAGCAGGGTAGACATGAGTGTCGTGAGCCATGGGGAGGAGTTGAACCATGACTCAAACCATCCCTGATTTTGTTCCCTTT
>NW_007757938.1:0-905 GCF_000696425.1 Galeopterus variegatus | reverse complement strand
CCCCTTATTTTCTGCCACATACAGGTGGAAGGGCTTGGTTACGTCGGGGAGCCCCAGAGCCAGTGCGGACATCAAGGCTGCCTTGATGTTGTTAAAAGCATGTTGTTCTTCTCTTCCCCACTTGAAAGCCTGACTGTTCTTAATGAGGGGCTATAACGGGGCTGCCATCTCAGCAAAACCAGGTATCCATAGGTGGCAGAACCCGGCAGTACCTAAAAATTCTCTGACTTGTCTTGGGTTAGCGGGTGGCGGAATGTGAAACACTGTCACTTTTCTGGCCTCAGACAACTATCTTTTCCCATCTTTAAGTAGGTACCCCAAGTAACTGACCTGTCGCTTGCAGATCTGAGCCTTTTTGGTGGAGGCTCGATAGCCCAGTTCTCCCAACTCTGTAAGGAGATGCTTTGTCCCTTCCAGATACAGTTCTTTGTCGGCCGCTGCCAGGAGGAGGTCGTCTACATACTGCAACAGAATTACCTGAGGATTAGAGGCCTGGAACATGGCCAACTCTTGGTGGAGGGGCTCATCAAAGATGGTGGGCGAGTTTTTGAACCCTTGAGGTAGGCAGGTCCATGTGAGTTGCCCTGCTAGGCCAGTCTCTGTATCTTTCCACTTGAAAGCAAAGTAATCTTGACTTTTTACAGCCAGCAGTAAGCAGAAGAATGCATCTTTGAGATCCAGTACTGAGTACCAGGTCCTGTCTGGGGGTAAAGAGCTTAAAAGATTATAGGGGTTAGGAGCTGTGGAGTGGAGGTCAGTCACCTGCTTGTTTACCTCTCGGAGGTCCTGGACTGGTTGGTAATCATTAGTCCCAGGTTTTCGGACCAGTAGCAAGGGCGTGTTTCAGGCTGATTGGCACTTCTGTAGGATCCCCAGCTGGAGCAAATGGGCAATTTGGGGTCGGA
>NW_007757937.1:5768-6779 GCF_000696425.1 Galeopterus variegatus | reverse complement strand
GTTGCATATCAAGAGAGACATGTCTTCTACTAATGCTTATGTCTATTACTAATGAAATTAAGCAAAAAAAATTGTCTCACTCTACATCAGCTCATACATTCATTATGGATAAAGCAAAAGGCCTTACTAAACAGGTTTTAAAATTTTACATCTCATGTATTAGTGGCTAGGTTTCTACTGGACTAAAAACTTCCCTCCACTAATTCTGACCCTCTAAATATAAACTGTGACTGCATTCCAATCTATGAGAGCACGTTTCCAGCTCCAAAGTATTGGAGCCTTGCTGATTAGGGACATTCTAATTATTACAAATACCAATAATAGTTATTCACATGAGGGGATTTTTTTTTCAGTACAGTCATGCTTTAATTTCTCCTGCTGGGTTTAATATTTCTAAGTGCTTCAGAGGATAACCAGCCTTCCATTCTCATTGGCAATAAGTATTGACTACCTCTTGTCTGCTATATTTAGGGACAGAGGCCTGAGAAACAGTGGTAGCCACTTAAACTATGTAGAAGGCTGTGCTCATGGGGGTGTGGTGGGGTAGGGAACACTTGTTTTAGAAATCTGGGTTTCATCGCTCACTAATACTAGACTGTAAGTTTTGTGAGTTCAGGAGCATTCCGACCAAACGAGTGGACTGAAAAAATTATATATATCATTGAATCTGGAAGGACAAAAAGGACATTGGGCTGAAGTGATAGTAAGAGTTAGAGGGACATCTTGGAAGACAATTCTTTGTGTGCATCTGGTATTTCTGTATGTCTTATGAGCAGAGACAGTACTGCCTTTATTCTAGGTTATCTTTGTAAGGATGTTCCTGTAGTAAACAGCTTTGGAATATAGAGACAAAGAAAAGAGCAGGTTTTCTAACAGCTTTGGAAGGTAGAGATAGTATTTTCCTCTGGAACAAAGGGCAGGCATGCTTCCTTCTCATAATAAAACAGGTGGGCTCCCTAAGTGGGCTCCCGTAATGCACCCTACTCCATATGTAGGTGTCCTCTAGCCCTC
>NW_007757937.1:0-255 GCF_000696425.1 Galeopterus variegatus | reverse complement strand
CTGAGGGTTGCAATCCGTTGCCAGACACGAAAAAAAGACAAAAAGGAAAAAAAAAAAAAAAAGAACATTTATAAAACAAAACTTTTCAAGAATTATAGGCATTTCTTCATGTCTAGAAAACATCCTGACTACCACTATATAAAATTAACAAAAATTATGAAATCCCACAGATACTGAGATGAATCAGTTTATAAAATGATGATTCTTCAAGAGAATTTAAATTAGTGCTTACACTTCACAAATAAAGAAAAAAAA
>NW_007757936.1:4610-6780 GCF_000696425.1 Galeopterus variegatus | reverse complement strand
GGCTGAGGGGGACAGGGTTGCTTCCTGACATAGACTAGAGGGCTGTCCTGTTCCCTCCTATCCCTTCCCAAGCTGGAGCCACAGAGTAGGTGGCCACTGCGGTCTAGCCCTCCTTGCTACTCTGCAGCTTCCGCTCCCTGCTGGAGGGGAGCTGATGAGAGTTGGCTGGCACAGATCCGTGCCTGGCAGAATCCACAAAGCAATCCAGGGCAGTAGGAACTCCAGAACTCCTCCCACTCCAGGCCAGTAGCGAGCATCCCGTGCCTGGAGGTGTCCGTGCCTTTGCAGGCTGACTACTGCTGTGGATGGTACGGAGTGGGGGCCACATACCCAGGCCTGCGGAAAATGCTCTGTGTGGCATGCTCCATGTTTTTATTACTTCTATTTTTAATTAAGTTGGAATCTTTTCTGGATAACTTCTTAACAAAGTGATCAAATTTAATGCCATCAGTGACAGGATAAACTGACAGTATGTACCCCTGGTGGGATGTGCACAGAAGGACACAACATTACCTATATCATATTCCTGCCAGGAAGGTGTGGAGCAGGGATGCTCCGTGCAGGGCTTGTAGGCTGTTGTAAGATTTTGGCTTTTACTCTGAGAAAAAGGGGGACTATACAAGTGACAGGATCTGACTTCATTTAATGGGATTCCTTTAGCTACTATGTTGAGGAGACTGTTGGGGCAGGGGGAGGTGACGTTGAGACCAATTAGTGACTTTATTGTGATGCTGCAGGTGAGGGATGATAGCACTGGGCCCACCATCTTGTATCAGCCAAGGCGAGAAGTGGTATTTTGAAGGAAGAGCTGATGCATTTTGCTGATAGACTGGATGGGACAAGGGAGAGAAAGAGGGGTCCAGGTGGCTTGGAAGCTTCTGCCTGAGCTGCAGAAGGACAGCATTGCCATGAACTGAGACGAGATGAGGGTTTGAGAAGGGGAGCTCAGGAGTTTGGTACTGGATACCAAAGGTGAGATATACCTGGTAGCCATGCCCAGGGTGTGGGGGTTGTGGACAGGCCTGGGCACAGCAGGATGGGCCTCCTTTGGAGCCCATACTCTCTCCTCTTGACCTTCTTTGTCTCCTGCACACCCAGTTGTTCCTGGTTTCCAAGGCTCTCAGGGCTTAGCAAAGGGGCTCTCACCCAGGCAACAGGCTCTGGGGCTGTCAGCACCCAGGCGATGTCGCCTGGTTAATCCTCTGCTTCTAGTGTGAGCTGTGGGGCAGCATCCGGGGCAGCAGCCTCTGGATGTGGGGGTGGCAGAGCCCTGCAGGCCAAAAGGACTTGTCATCCACCTGCTGCAACCCAAGCCTGCTTCTGGGAGCTGGTCACAAATGCCACCAGCTCCTCCACTCTGGGTTATCTATTGGTGATCCCAGGAAACCAGAGACCATGGAGCTTTGATGGATGGCACCATGAGGACATCATGGGAAGGGACTTTGGTGCCAGCCTTGCAGGCGAGACAGAGAACAAGTCCTTGGGATTGTTATGAGAAAAACGTAATGCAGTCTAAATGCTCACCAAAAAGACTGTTCAATTAATTCATGAGCCATGTGATGAAGTACGAAAAGCTTTTAAAAAGACAGAGGTAGACCCATCTATCCTCTTATGGAAAGGAATATAAAGCATTTTAAATGAATAAAAGCCCTTTGACAAATATTTGAGTGCCTACTATGTGCCAGGTAGTGTTCTCTGAGATGGGGTAGAGGTAGAAAGGCGAACAGCTAACTTAGCTTAGTTGTTATATGTATATGCTTGTGAATGAGCAGACAAAGGCCTTCAAGCACCTAAACAGCAAGTGCACTTGGGGAGACAGTACAGAGGTCCTTTATTTTAAAAACTCCTCTGTTGTTTGAATTTTTTGCAATGAGTATATAGGACATCTGTAAGTTTTTAAAAGTGCTCCCTCCCCAACATACAAACAATATTTATATGTAGACATGATAAGAAGCCTCCAGGGAGCAAAAAGCGTTTGGGGGCATCTAAGCAGTTTCCCAGAATCTAGACTCAGAATCCCCAATGGCTCCCCTTTGTTCCTCCTCACTCTGGAGTATTCAGCTCTTCAAGGCAGGCAGGATTGAAAGAGCCAGTGAGGCGGGAGATCCATTCTTTAGTCCTACCCGAGCTACTGTCTGGCTGTGTGGCCTTGGGCAAGTCCCTCAACCTC
>NW_007757936.1:0-2794 GCF_000696425.1 Galeopterus variegatus | reverse complement strand
TTCTTTAGTCCTACCCGAGCTACTGTCTGGCTGTGTGGCCTTGGGCAAGTCCCTCAACCTCTTTGAGCCTAAACTTCCTCCTCTGTATAAAGAGGGGGCTGGAATACACTTACCCTTAAGGGTAAGTCAATTTTTACTCACACACAACACTAGCTAACTGGTTGTGGCTACCTGGAGAGGCAATGAGAGGAGAGTGTGAGGCCATGTTAGGATTCACCGTCGTGATTGACCAGCGATATCTGTGGTGGACGCAGGATGGGGGAGAGGTGGACCATGTGACAGGTTACTCCTTGCCTTGGACTAGAAGCCACACTCCAGCCATGATCTTCTCAGAACTGAGATATTCTCTTACACCAGAGTTGAAGTTGTCTATGACTGCGTTGCACATTTGTAGACAGCAGGAACACGACAGTCCAGATGAAATACAGGGCACTGGAGTCAGTACCTACTGGCTCATGAGAACCTACTATTAAATTTTTAGGAATTTTGCAAAATAGCTGTTTAACTGTTGGTAGCTTGACCAGCCATGGTGGGAGTATTTATATAGTGGAAATTGGCTAATGCTACAAATCAGGGTTGTTTGGTTGGTTTTTCCTGAAAAGCTGGTTTACCAACATACCACTGAATATTGTGCTAATACAAAATGCCCTTCTTTCCTTCTCACCCAAATTTATGGTGACCAACCATTTCAGTTTGCCTAGAACTGCCCTGGTGTTAGTGTTGAAAGTCCCACATCATAGGAAATCCCTCAGTTTCAGGAAACTGGGATGATTGACCACCCTACAATCCTTTCCCATGAAGTGAAGGAGACAGGGTTTGTTGAGAGCCTGAGATCTCTGCTAGATAACCCATGTAATACCCACAGCAACCCTGCAAATAAACTTACTATGCTTACTTTACTGAGAGGAGATAGACCTAAAGAGAACTCATCCAAGGCCACGTGCTTGGGAATTCACTTGAAGTATATTCTATGTGTCAATCATTGCACTGAGTGCTGGGGATGCTTTGGTGGGCAAGGCAGACCTGGTCCCTGCCCTTAGGAGCATGTATCCTAAAAGCAGAGACCCGCATCTAACAGTTACTTCAGTACAAAGTGTGAAAAAGAACTTGAAGGGAAAGTAGAGAGTTTATGACCTGATCACAGGAGAACTTGGCCTCGTCCAGTAATCGAGAAAGCTTCCTTGAGGAAGAGATGTTGGAGCTGAGATCTGCAGGATGAGTAGGGGTTAACTGGGTGACAGGGGAGACCACACTGTGACAGGCAGAAGGAACAGTACATGCAAAGGCTTGCAGGTGGGAATGGAGCATGCTGTGTTCCAGAAAAGCTCAGACCACAGAGACCGAGAGGGAGAGGGGTAGATGAACCTGGAGAGGTTCATAGAGTCCAAATCATGAGGCCTTCGTGGGCCACAGTGGGGAGTTTGGACTTCATCTTTTTAAATAGACTCTGGGGTACACTTTAAACTCCGTTGAGGATCAGGGCCCTCATTCCCCAGCTGTTGGGAGTGTTAGCTGCTGTGGCTCTAGCTGGGCTCCATCTAAGACAGCTGAGTAATCCATAGCCAATGACTGGTCAGTACAGGAGTACAAAGACCTGGCCTCCCTCCTTTGATTTTGTACAACTCTGAATTCTATACCAGCTCAAGAGGTCCTATGGGATCAGTTGAAGCTTCTGTTGCAGATGTCCCACTTCTTCCACTGCCAGATCCTGCTTCCTCCCTTACAGGTGTCCCTCCCAAGAGTACTCTCCCCCAAAGTACCTGCATGCAATCTCAGCTCCAGAGTCTGTTCCCTAGGAATCCTGACCCAAGACAATCCTCAAGGCACTGGGAAGCTATTGCAGGGTCTTAAGAGGTGGAGTGACCTGTTGAGATCTGCATCTCATAAAGAAGATGACCATGGCAGCAGCAAAGGGTCAACTGAAGTTGAAACCAAGGAGAACACTACTGTAGTCAGCCAGAAGGAACTGATGTGGCTTGGACTAGATGGACGGGGTAGAGACCAATAAAAGTACAAAAATGTAAGAGATACTCAGAATCAGGACTACCTGTTTCCAAAGCCCATGCAATTTCCCTTATTCTTTGTCTCAGCCTTGACTTGCTTTCTCCAAGATGCTGGGTCCATAGTCTTTACCAAGGTGGGTTTGAACGTGTTTACCACAATGTGCATTCCTGGTTTACCTGGACTGACCTTGGTGAGTTTGGACAAAAGCCACTGACCTAGAGACTCTCTGGCACTCACTGCATACCTGCCATGCTCAATCTTAAACCCTGTCTGAAATCTGTTGATGACACTTTCATGGGCCTGCCCAAAGATCTTGTGCTAACACGTGATACTTTGTGAGAGGACTTGCAGAAGGATTAGGAATGGCTGTTAGAGAAAGTAGAGATGATACAGATAAGAGAGCTGGCATAGGAGGTAAGAAGCGACGAATGTCTCAGGCAATGAGAGTTTGGAGGAAGGAAGATGGTTCCTGAAGGTGGCTTTGAAACTAGGCTTTGAGGGCCGGCCCGTGGCTCATTTAGGAGAGTGTTGTGCTGACACCAAGTCAGGGGTTGGGATCCCCTTATCGGTCATCTTAAAAAAAAAAAAGAAAAAGAAAAAGGAAACTGGGCTCTGGAGTATTTGGGAAGATAGGGTTGGGAAGGTGAGTTGGAACCAGGTCAAGCAGGGACTGTACTTTCAGATGAAGATTTCCATAGGCAATGGGGAGCCCTAGAGAGGAGTTAGTCCTGATTCCTGGTTCCTTTCTCTCCAACTCTGTTCAGTTCCCCAGGGACACCGACATTCCATC
>NW_007757935.1:0-6780 GCF_000696425.1 Galeopterus variegatus | reverse complement strand
GTGTGTGTGTGTGTGTGTGTACATAGAAAACAGGTGGAATGGGAAAGTACCAAAAATGGATGGAGGTAGGTAAATCCAGACAGCAAATATGGTTGGTATCCAAGAAGGACCAGATTGTGGACAAAGGGATTTTCTCTTTGGGGAGGTTTCTTAAGCCTGATACAGCCAATAATATTCACAGGGCTAATCTATGTTTGCTTAACGATTTGAGCATTTTTAAATTGAACTTCCTAATTAATTTTTGTTAAAGTCCATGTATTGAAACCACTAGTTAAATTCAATGGAAAATTTCCAAGTGCATTTGTCTATGTGTGTGTGTGTTTGTGTGTGTGTGTGTGTGTGTGTGTGAGAGAGAGAGAGAGAGAGAGAAAATTATACTATAATTTTTAAGACATACCAGAAATGAATATACTTGTAGAAGTGTCATAAAGAATGAAATCAGTGAGAACCATCCTAAAATATTTCATAGAAGAAGTTCCTCCAAATTGCAGTGCTGTGAGAGACACCACCACTCTGTGACACAAACACCAGATGGTCTTGCAGCAAAGCTTTCTTTTCATAACCTCTGGGTTGTTCTCCTAGTCCTGAAAAGCAGGGGGGCCATGTTGGCCTTCACAGACCATCAAAAACTCCAGCCTCCTCCTCAGGTTCTTTCCTTTATGCCAATGAGTTCCAGTGGCATAAACATTAATGTCTTTACTCTGCCCAAAATAGCCATTTTAACCACAGGCACTACTCAAATTCCACCGTGAAAATCAAATTGAATTGATTTCCAGTAGGTCTTGAGGATGAGTTTGCATGGCCAACTTCCTTTAAAACAGAGCCCCACCTATCCCTCATTAAAAGATGTTGTCTTGCAGCAGTAGGAAGAAATGAAGAATTTTAACAACAGTCCTTCATTGGAGAAAATACAACTAGATATAGTACAGTAAATCCTGCAGCCACAACCACGGGGATTTCAGGGCAGCAAGCCCAGCTGCTGAGCTAGCACCCCCAAACATAATCAAAAGATGACAGCAATCCATGTAAAAAAGCCAATATGATTAGGTAAACTACAATATGTCTTATGGATGGCTAATTTAGGTAGTTTTTAAGGCTAATTTAGGTAGTTTAAGGCTAATTTAGGTAGTTTAAGCCAAAAATATATAATATGAATGATATGGTTTGCATGCATTGAGTGAACACTATGTGTCTGGCACCCCCTTGACATTTATTCTTTGCCACAACTTTGGGAATTCTATTATCTCTGTTTTACAGACGGACAATCTGAGGCTTAGTGAGGCTTAAATAACCAGGTACCTCTCTCTCTCTGTTTTTTTTTTGTTTTTTGTTTTCAGAGCTCTCTCCATCCCCTAACGCCTTTTTTGTGCTGCTTCTTCACCAGTCACTGGACTAAATTAGGAGACCTTAGCACTTTGTCAATGCTATGGGTTTATGGATCAGAAACTTGACATCCGTAACAGTGTTAGGAGGGTTGGAATCCCTATTACGGTGATTGAAAGGTGGGATCTTTGAGAGGTATTAAATACTGCAGACTGAGCCACTGAATGAATTAATTCATTGTTGGCTTAATGGGTGGTTATGGGTGTGGTTCTGATGGCTTTTTAAGGAGAACAGAGTGAGCAGGTTGCTCTCTTGCTCAGCCCATTTTCACAGACGCCCTGTGCTGCTGTGGAGTCACCGCCAAGACCAAGGCCCTCCCCAGATGGAATCCCTGGACTTTGTACTTCCCAGCCTAGAAAACTGTGAGAAATAAATTTTATTTCTTTGTAAATTATCTAGTTTCAGGTATTCTATTATAAGCAACAGAAAATGGACTAATACAGTGATAATGGACTAATAATACTACAGTTAAATAATATTTATAAGAGGTCATTGATTTGAACTGAGCTCCTGCACTAGGCCAATAGACCAATCCAAAATAGAGTAACTTGTGCCAAAGTTCCATGTCACCAAACTGAAACTGAGATATTTATCTGACCTCCAGAGAAATCAGGAGAGAGAAAGAGATCATTGCCAAATCCTCAAATAGGCCAGTTTTAGCTGGCATGAGAAAGTTCCTTCTGCTTTAACCTTTACAGGAAAAGTAACTTTAAATGACCACTTCCATTTTTTTTTTTTTGTTCTCTGTTTCTGCCTTCCTTGGTCATCTTCTGTCTGTAAAACCAAACTCCTCTGCTCAGCTCATCAGAACACTCATTCTATTTTATAGAATGAGGTGTTGCCCCATTCTAAAATCATAGATAAAAGCCAGTTAAGACCTTTAAAGTAAGTTTGTTGTAACTTTGTCTTTTGACATATGCTAATTACATCCTTCAAGCTTTGAAAAGTACTTTTCGATTTAGTATGGCTTGGGACATATGTTACAGTTTAATATTATAATGGTTATAACCACCCCTGGAGTGCTGAGAAATGGGATCTGTCAGGATTGGCCCAGCCCTTCCTGAATCACTGAGAAATTGGGGAATGATTTTCTGTAGACCAATCCTTGGACAGATGCATCAATCTAATTTTTCTTCACTTATAAACATAATCTGATATGGCTGGGAAAAAAGCACATGCAAGAGAATCGTGTAAATCTTTCCTAAAACCTGTGAGGTAGCCATTATTGCCTCATTTCACAGATAACAACATAATGTTCTACAGCTGTGCACTTAAGTCTTATAGTCTCACCTTTTAATTCAAGGCTGTGAAATTCCCAGTAGGCAAATAGCCACTTCCCTGTTTTGTGCTCCTGTTAGACATCACTAATCACTCATGATATTTGTCTTAAGTTGAGTTGTCCCAGAAAGAGACCTTGAGATGATCTGCATATAAGAAAGTGATTTGGCTTACCAGGAAGCCATGGTAAGGCAGTGAGGAAGCAAGACAAGGAATTGAAGGAAGCTAATACCTGGCACATTAATAAGCAGTTTAGCTCCATGGGCAGGTGGGGCTCAGACCCACTCAGGACTGTGGAAGAGCACAGAGAGCATGCCTCAGAGTTCTCCACCACATGGGCATGAGATCTAGTGTATTTTCCACCAACTCCAGCTAGTTCTTGGGAGTTCCAGGGGCATTAAGGGCTAGGTACTGTGTGCATTCCCTTTCTTACTGACTACCATGTTCCAACAGACATAGAAAGTCCCTTAGCATGGTGTTTGCATTGGAAGTCCCACATTAATGAGCACTGAGTCACTGAGTGCTATGGGGACATGACAGGAGCACTGACAGGGTTGGCCACACACTGTCTCCTGCTACCTCCAGGAGCAGTTCTCCACTGACCCTCCAGGCACCCACCACCATTGAACTAGAATTGGCAAACTGAAACTTCTTGGCCATTCTGATCTGACCTTACTAATCTCTAATTGTTGATGCTATGTAATAAAGCCTTATGTTTTCTAACAGAGAAAGGGCAATTTTAACCCTTACAGTTTTCTAACAGAGAAAGGGCAGTGCTGTGTAGTGGTTAAGAGCACAGACTCTGACCTCAGACTACTCATAGTCCCCTTCCACCTCCCAGCTGTGCAACCTCATTGCCACATGACTTCATGCAAACTACTTAGCTGCACCATGCCTCAGTTTTTGCATTGATGAATTGGGATTCATAATCAACAAGAGACAGAATATAGAGGATATTTATTCTAGGTTCCTTTTCCCTCGGTGAGACAATCTTGCAATGGAAATGCTAGCTTGTAGGAAACATTTTCAAAGAATAGGGTGTGACTTTCATGACGCAGTACCTCTACTAAATCAGAGACTTTGGATGGCACTGTCTCTAATAAAGATACATGGGTCCAGGAACCAAGGGATGGGTGCAGGAATGTCCCCATGTATCACCCCAATGTGCTACTGTCCCTGCAACCCTGGGCTCTGCAGGATTGGGGGTCTTGGTCCTGTAGGGCACACAGTCTGCAAAGGGAACACAGCAGGGCACTTTCAACTCCTTTTGCCCAGAGACTGGCAGGTAAAAAGAGGAATCACCATACTGGCGGGTAATTGCCCTTGATCAGGAGGAGTTGGGAGAGCTGCTCTTATCAATGAAGGAGGGAGGATACATGTGGAACCAAAGTGGTCTGTGGGGGACACCTCATGGCACCGTCTGTTAACTATACACAGGTATGTGCAACACTAACTGAGAAGGGTATGAATATCAGGTTTTCAGGTGGTTCAGGTCTAAAGTCTGGATTGCAACACCAGATAAGCCAACACAGCTCACTGAGGTAACAGCTCAGGATGAGAGGAATTTAGAATGAGTAGTGGATTGTGAGTAGCAGTTGTGGCTCCAAGGTCAACAGCAACCATGGGGTCTTTAAATCATCCCACTAACCTCCGTTGTCTGAGTTCCCCTTAGGATTAAAGCCCCATGGGATCATGGAGGGGTTGCTCCCTGAACCTGTATGAGAGTACAAGGCATGGATTGTGGGGGTCATATGAATATGTCTCAAGGACCTCTTACTACAGCGTGTGCAATCACGGAGTACCTTAGATGCTTCACCCTGAAATCCATCACAGCATTTGCCCTAAGGCCATGCCAAGGACTGAAGGCAGTGGAGATACGAAAGCAGACACACTCCTGCAGGAAAGGGAGACTTTCCTGTTGGCCAGCTTTGGCTCAAGTACTCCTTAATGGCTTAGCATGCAGAGTAGCCTAAAACACTTCCCTCAATCCTCTCTCCCCTATCCTGTACTCAGGGTCAGACTTGCCATACATGGCAAGTCTGATAGCTCTTGAATCTTCTCCGGCTTCCTACTTACCTCATCTCACACAAATATTTCTCCTAATAAAATCCTTATATGTTGAATTCTGTCTTGGTGTCTGCTTTTCAAAGGATCTAGAGTAACATAACAGCATTTTAAATTTTCAATGGGAAAATTTCAATGGGCTCAGCAAGCCACTGAGCTCATACAAGCTATTCTTGACCACACTGAGAAGTTTGGGGTATTTTTGGGAAAAGGTGGCCATGTTCTTCATCTCAGAAAAGCTGTCCCTTGAGCCAGAGAAGGCCAGCACTCTTGTGGGTAGTGGACATGAAGTAGAACAATCACCATTTCTCCAACTGACCAGAACCTCCTTCAATCAGTATTAGACGTTTTCCCATGAACCTTATCCAATTGCAAGACAGGATTTGGCTTTCTCAACAATTTAAAATCTGCTAATGTAGAACCAGCCTTTGCCCACCTTTTACCCCTAATGGTATAGAACTTCATTAGACTGTGCTTATCTGAAACCAAATTCATTTCAGTCACATATATGCACATGAACTCAACAAAAGGAAATCCATTGTGCATGTGCTCTAAGGATGATCCAAGGAGAAAAAGCCCAACTGGAAGAGAAGGATTCATCTCTGTATTTTAGAATGTCTTTAGACTGAAGGCATAAAACATATCTTTCAAATAAGGAAATAACCCAACTCTTAGGGCACCAAGTTCAATGTCTTTTTAAGTAGAGGAAATCTTCAATTTTCTTTAAACATGAGAGAAAAATATAATGTGGGATAGAGAAAAGAGATAGACCTATCCATAAATAAAGGAAGAGAGGTTATTTGTGTGAATGACCTTGTAAGTAGAATAGGAAAGTGGGGTTCAGAACACAGAGGACAGCACATTATTGGGGGCATACTCAATGTCAAAGTGAACATGGTCTTAGGACATGTGCAGGAGTTCCAAACACAGAAAAAGTTAAGGAAGCCTAGAAAGATATTTTAATATTGGCCTACATTTATATTCAGTGAAATTTTGAGAAATTACATTTCATAATTTATCAGTCTTGTTTTTATTTTCTGTAACACGTGGCCATGCGCAACCATCTTTGCAATACTTTAGTCTTTAAGGGTCTTCATCTGGCTTGGGTTAGGGTTGTGTATGTGAGGGTGTGTCTGGAGAGAGAGGAGGAAGATCTGTGGAGGAGTACATTACAGAATGGAAAAAGTAAGTAATCAGGACTACCAGAATGTCCTTGCGCATTCCCATGTATAATTCCCATGTCATCCTCCTTGAATAAAAAAGGCATTTAAAAATGCTAAGAATGTACATGGTGTAATGATAAATGTGGTAATTGTCCTGATTTGAGCATTACATATTGCATACAGATGTTGGTATTCAATACTGTACCCCACAACTATGTACAATCAATTATGTTTCATTTAAAAATTTTTAAAAAATAAAAATTCTTAAATTCTTTTTCCAAGGATCTCAAAATGTTTAACAACCCATAATGCCCTGGAAGGTAAAAGGAAGCTGACCAGACCGGAGAAGGGGAGGAGGGCAGAAGATTCAATGTGGGAGATTTTCATTACAGAATACAGGAGGCTCATCAGCTTGGAGTTCCTATTTGACCTACCTGCCAAAATTTCCCTGCCATCTTTGGTTTATAAATCTTTTGTTCAAATCTTTCTTCCACCCCAGATTTCTGTCTTTTGATATTTGCAATCAATTCTCACATACATTAGCCAATTATCTCCCTACTAGGCAATGATGTCCATGAAGCCAGTGACCATGGCTGAGAGGCCAGTCCAGCCCCAAATGGGTGCTCAGAAAACGTTGGGTGGATGTTTCCATTTTATTTGAAAAAACATTTGCTCAGTACATCCTTAAGGCAAGGTGGTGCATTAGCTGCACATCTCTATCTTTAAGGAATTTGCAATTTAGTGGGACGCAAAACCGTGAAGGATGTTTAAACAATGCTGAAAGCAATCAGCACTCTCTTGGCTCTCTTTTGTCTTCATGCTGCTGGCAAAATTAACCCTCATTTCCTATTTGGATCATTCCCAGCCAATTCCCCAAGTCCCTCAGTCACAA
>NW_007757934.1:5967-6780 GCF_000696425.1 Galeopterus variegatus | reverse complement strand
GAGAAATATATTAGACCTTTATGGAGAAAACTATAAAACTTTACTAAAGGACATATAAAATACCTGATAATGGAAAGGTACCATGTTCAAAGATCAGAACACTTGATGATGTGATGTCAGTTCTCCCTTGAAATTAACCGGTTATGTTTTTTTTCTGAATTTTATATGATGAAAGTGTGTGTTAGTACATAAATATATTAGTGATATTGACTATATTACATTGTTACACTTTAACAATAATATTGTTACGTGATTAATGAATGGGAGATCAGGTTTTTTTGTTCTTTTGGGGTTTTCTTAACAAAAGATGACTGGTAAGGGGATCTTAACCCTTGACTTGGTGTTATTAGCACCTCGCTCTCCCAAGTGAGCTAACCGGCCATCCCTATATAGGGATCCCAACCCGTGGCCTTGGTGGTATCAGCACCACATTCAACCAAGTGAGCCATGGGCCGGCCCTATGAGATCAGTTTTTGCTTGTGGTTATTAGTAACAAGTAACATTTGTATAGAACATATAATACAGGGGCCGGCCCGGTGGCACACTGCTACAGTGTGCCGCTTGGGAGCACAGCAGCGCTCCCGCCTAGGGTTTGGATCCCACATACAGACCGGCTGCTCACTGGCTGAGTGAGGTGTGGGCGCAACACCAAGGGTTGCGATCCCGTTGCCGGTCGCGGTCCGGTACGGGCGCGACACTGAGGGTTGCAATCCGTTGCTGGTCACGAAAAAAGACAAAAAAAAAAGAACATATAATACAGGAAGAATCGTGGCTCATTCCAGGAACTGTCAGAAGGCCATTATGTCTGAAGCT
>NW_007757934.1:0-357 GCF_000696425.1 Galeopterus variegatus | reverse complement strand
CTTAGAGTGATTCTTTCTCTCTCTTAAAGCTGTCTCATGATTTTTTTTTTTTTTTAAGGTGGAATATGAACATGTTGCCCGAGAATGTCGGCTTGGCAGCAAGGAAGGTCGTCCTTTCTCTGGAGTCACTGCTTGCCTAGACTTCTGTGCCCATCCCCACAGGGACATTCACAACATGAACAACGGAAGCACTGTGGTATGTTCCTGGGTAACTTTCTGGTTTTTGTTTTTTTTTTTCCCCTGGGTAACTTTCAATTCTGTAAGTTTCATCACTATTTGCTTAGGTTGTAGATCTTAAATATGCTTGTTGTGTTGACAAATCATATTTTTGTGCTGTTAGGTATAAATGTATATATA
>NW_007757933.1:6251-6780 GCF_000696425.1 Galeopterus variegatus | reverse complement strand
GGTCATCAGAATGTGATGTTGTCTTTAAGTTTACTGTGTATTTTTTTCTTCCAAAAAAGTCAATCTTAAAAAAAGGAGTTGGCAAAAATTAATCATGAACCTGGAATTTTTTTTGTACTTCATGTTTCTCCAAACTCCACCTTTGGCTCTGGTTATTCACGCAGACCTCCAGTCACCACAAACACCCAGTATAAATGAGTACTGCTGTGACCAGCTTCCTTACCTGTAATGATATGGCAGGAGTCCTAAGAACATGCAATTCAGCAAAACAGACTGGGTGTACCAGAAGGAGGAGTGAGGCTGGAAAGTAAATTTCATCATTTTAACTTAGCAGGACGAATCATTTTGTCAACTGATGACATCTCTCCTTTCTAAGCAAGACACATTTTAGAATACTGGCAGTTTTCCTTTGGAGGCAATATTTTACAATTTCCATGGCACAAAATTGTTTCAAGTACACTTCTTTTTTATTTCTAACTTGGCGTATCTGGCCAGGGATTTCATCTCTCTGGGCTTGTTTCCCCATTGA
>NW_007757933.1:0-648 GCF_000696425.1 Galeopterus variegatus | reverse complement strand
AATTTATCTTCCAATAATTTTCAGAAGAGGTTGGAGAGGTTTCTGGCTAATTGTAATGCTCAGTAACTCCTGTTGCATGACCTTCCCATCAGACATGCTGAGAGTAACAAGACATGGCAGCATCCAGCTAATTACCCAGTCTGAGCGTGTCTGCCGAGGAGCTCCAAGCGTCGCTCAGTCTTCAGCCATCTGCCCTTTCCTGCCCAATATCCACTTNGCAGAAAATGAAATCTAGAAAGCAAGCCCATTTACAATAGTCACCAAAATAAAAAAAAAAAAAAAGAAAGAAAGAAAGAAATACCTAGGAATCAATTTAACCAAGGAAGTGAAAGATGTCTACAATGAGAACTGCAAAACACTACTGAAAAAATTAAAGAGGACACAAAAGGTGGAAAGGCATGCCATGCTCTTGGATGGGAAGGAATAACATTGTGAAAGTGTCCTTTCTACCCAAAGCAATCTACAGATTCAATGGAATCCCCATCAAAATACCAATGACATTTTTCACAAAAATAGAAAAAAAAATAGAAAAAATTCATATGGAACAACAAAAGACCCCAAATATTCAAAGCAATCCTGAGCAAAACAATAAAGCTGGAGGCATAATACTACCCGACTTCAAACTATATTACAAAGCTATTGGTACTG
>NW_007757932.1:5850-6780 GCF_000696425.1 Galeopterus variegatus | reverse complement strand
TTATACTATTCTTAAATACAATATGTATTTTATTTTTTGTTTATAAGTATAGATAGATAGAAAGATAGACAGATGACAGATTATTGCTATCTAAGAAATTGTTGCCCAGTCCAAGATGACAAATGTTTTCTCTATTTGCTCTCCTAATTAGTTTCTAGATTCAGCTTTTATATTTAGGTCTATGGCAGATTTTGAATTAATTTTTGTAGATACTGTAAATATACATTGAAATTAAATTTTTGATATAAATATCCAATTTTTGTAGCATAATTTGCTGGAAAGGCTATCTTTTCTCCACTGAATTATCTGTATATCATTTTTGAAAATCAACTGAACATATATGTGTAGGTCTATTTCTGCAATCTTCATTCTGTTTCAATATTCTTTTGTCTCTCTTTATGCCAACACCACATTGTGCTGTTTATTGTGACTTTACCGTAAGACTTGACATCAATTAGCAAAATTCTTCAACTTTATCCTTTTAAATTTTTTTTTGGCTATTTGAAGTCCTTTGCATTTAGAATCAGTTTACATTTCGAAAAAATTGCTTGGATTTTTACTGAGATTGCATTGATTCTGTAGATCAATTTGGGGAGGATTGTTATACAAATATTGAGTCTTCTGACCAATAGCAAAGCTATGTCTCTAAATTTATTTCTGCTCACCATGGTTTGTAGTTTACTGTGTAAAGTTCTAGCATATTTTTTGACAAATATAACTTTGAGTATTTCATATTCTTTTCATACTATTATAAATGACATTTTAATTTCAATTTCTGATTGCTGTACTTTATAAAAAAGAATTGATTTTTTCCTATTGATCTTGGATTCTGCAATGTTATTATACTCACAAGTTCTAGTAACTTTTAGGTAAACTCTGTAGAATTTTCCTTAAAGACAGTCATGTCATTCACAAGTAAATTTTTATTTG
>NW_007757932.1:0-1181 GCF_000696425.1 Galeopterus variegatus | reverse complement strand
CCGGCATAATAAGTACCTGACTCTCCAACCCTCTGAGTGCTGATCGCTTCTCACTGAGTCCATTTCCAAAACAATAATATATATGAACACTGTTTGGGGATGCAGACAGATTATGTTGAAAGAATTGGCTTCTTTTTGGCCATGCTTTAAAGCTTTGTTAGATGGATTTAGAGCAGCTTTTAGTCTAGGGACAGAACATAATAATTTTGTTTCATAGATAAGGAAAATTTCTTCTCAGTACCCTATCCAATGCCTTGTGAATTATGAGCTTTAAACTCCGACTGGTGGGAATCAAAACTACTCCTGGCTCAACTCTGGGAGAAGATTGGACTCCAGCTGGGTTCCCCATCTTAGTATTATTGTCTGAAAACTGTTTCCAGACAGTAAGCTAGGACAATCACAGGACTCTGTTATTTGTTTCTTGTCTCTCTGGTATGAGTGTCCTTCACTGCTTGTTACTAATGTAATGCAAAGCATGGTTTTATTTATTTCGTGCAGATTTTTTAAATGGGTTTAGATTGGAAGATCACTGTTACTCCTTCTTGGATGGATATAATAATCTTGTGATAGGTTTTGAACCAGGAAGATATTAAATTGTTCAGAGTGTTTGCCTTTGGTTCAGAGAAACAGTATATTAAACCAAACTGACAATGTCTTCATATTCTGGCATTTATCTTCTGTTTTAGTATTATTCATCTTCATTACCAATCATTGTGCCTGTCACATAGATAGTTGAAAAGTTCCTTATACATTTTGGCCTCCTGATTGGGGAGATAATTATATAAATAAGGCAATTTGTAGTTCATTAATATTTATAGAAATTTAAATAAATATTTAAAATATATGTAATTATAAAATTCTGTTATATTTATAGCACAATTTAGATTTATTTCACATAAATAGATTAATGAATCCATAGTACGGTAACTTTTTCAAAATCCCTACAGGTTACAAACAATGTTAAAAGATAAAATATGAATTAATCTTTTATACATTCTTGAGAAGTGTAGTATGGGACCACGCCCTTTTTCTAAGCCAAAACAACAGGTGGCCTAAACGGATAAAAGGTGGCGCCCAAGGGAAGTTAAGGGACAGGGCTAATCATAGAGAGGCAAGGCAGGTGCACATTTGACCTTTTCAAGGATTGGCCTAAGCTTGGAAATCCCTGCCTGCTAAGCATA
>NW_007757931.1:5812-6781 GCF_000696425.1 Galeopterus variegatus | reverse complement strand
CAGCACCTCTGAATGCACCTGAGCAGACCATTTGGGAGAGGGACATGTGGGAGACTGCCCTGTTCAAGGTGGGCTTTTTAAGTGTCCCCACTGAGGTGGAAGCTGTACTTTCTTAGGGGAAAGGATAGGTCCTGAAACCTTGGCCGAAGCTGGCCAGTGCGCAGGGAAATGGCACATCCTGAGTCACTCACTCAAGCTTCTGCTCTACATTTTTGTGCATTTGAAGCAATAATGAGGCAGTAAAAGACTCAAGGCTGTGGGAATAGTTTTGGACCATGGGAAGTCACCAAAGGCTAACACTCCGAAAGTGGAAGTACAAGTTTGAAGAAGACTCGAGCACACCCCACCTTGCCTTTTTTTTTTTTTTTTTTTTTTTTGCGGCTGTCCAGTAGGGGACCCGAACCCTACTTTGCCTTTAAGATCCCCTCATAGGGTGGATTATGGGGACAGCAAGTTTTCTGAGGAGCAGTTCCCCACTGCTACCTCTGGTACCACAGAGCCACCAGTGCACAGCAACTCAGAAAGCGCGGCCAGAAGCCCAGGGAAGACCCTAGTTCAAGCGCTGCCCTGACCTGCGCTGTTCTCCCTAGAGAGTCCCTGAGCAGGGACAGAGGCGTCCCCCCTTCCCCGTTTTAGAATCACCAGCCCCAGGTCCCAGGCTCGCATGAGGAGCACGCCCCTGCACAGCGCGGGCCAGCAGCGCGCGGACTCCCCAGGGCTGGCGCAGACTTGGAGGCCTGAGTGATTCCGGAGCCGGTGGAGGTGGAGCTGGCGGGAGATCTCTCTGCCCCGACAGTGCCATTGCTCTGCTCTTCACCGGCCCTGGAAGCTCAGCCTTCGCCAAAGGGACCGGAGCGCGCGTTGGAAGCAGAGGGAACCCGGAGAAGGGCTCGGCCGGAAGGAGGAAACGCCTTCTCTCCGTGTGCGGCCGCCGGCGGGGGGACCGGCCTGCTGGCCCGCGCCACCCCC
>NW_007757931.1:3856-4949 GCF_000696425.1 Galeopterus variegatus | reverse complement strand
CCCTAGCTGGAAGCTCGCGGCCCGCAACAAAACAGGAAACCAGCGCTGGGCTGTGGCCTCTTTATGTCCACAAATACGCTGAAGACGGTCGTGCGCTCGAAGGAAGTCGCGGTTTGCACGTAAGCCTGGCCCCGCCGGGCTCCGGCTTCCTCGCGGAGGAACGGGTGCAGGCGGCCGGGCGCCTGGGCCCGCGAGACTCCACTCTCTCCCTAGAACCCCAAGGACTCCCACGCCCCGGATCCGGGCTGCGAATTCTTAACGCAGAAAGCAACCGAGGGAAGGAAAGTCCTCAGCGCAGCCAGGAGGACCGGGAGCTCAGGACCCCTTCAAGCACACACTGAGATGCCATCAGACGTTTGCGGGCACGTTATACGCTGTGATCATAAAGACGTGTGTGCCTTCGTACGCACACACAAGATTCACACATCAAACATGCACAAACACACACACTCAGTGAATGTGCACATCCAATATCATGAGGGTCAAACAGAGACATCATAACAAGCCCTAAAAAAAATTTTCACCCTGTCGGACCAGCCTGGTGACTGGTGGCTGGCGCATCTGCCTCCCCATTCCGATTTTTCCAACCACTCACCATTCCCTCTCCCGCGGCTTTGTAAATACACCTGTCCCCAGTGGAAGGTGAGCCCCAACTGGCATTTACCTGGTTCAATGTCCTCCTCAGAATCTCTGGCAGGCTCTGGGGACCCTCGCTGAGCCGGTCTGGAGCTCCCGACGCTGCTCAGGGAGCAGCCGCCGTTCCTTTGTCCGGTGGCTCCAAGCCCCGCTCGGCCCAACGCTCAGAGAAACGAAGCAGCTCAATAAAAACTTTTGATATTAGTTTTTATGGGTATTTACACTCCGGTAAGGGAAGCTGAGTACGGAAGCTCCATTAATCAGCCCCCAACCTCAAATTTGGATACTCAGTTTATGGGTTGGGAAAGGGAGATTGCCCGAAAGAAAGCATCTGGGATGGCCGGCTGATTCCGAAGAAATGAAAAGAGAGCAAGGTCGTTTTCTGTTCCTGGAAACCAAAGATTAAATAGGCAACAACTGGTGCTACCCAACGGATTTCTTTCTTTCTTCCTTCCTT
>NW_007757931.1:0-2378 GCF_000696425.1 Galeopterus variegatus | reverse complement strand
CAATTTCATGTATTTTAGAAAAACAAAAATGAAAAACCCCAGCGGTGAGATTTTTTTTTTTGAAGAATTAATAAAGATGTTGTTGTTTCTTTTGTTTTGTGGTCTAATGGACAATTAGGATGATCCTCCCAAACAAATTCTGAAGATGATTTAATTAAAAGCCTTGACAATTTTAGAAAGAAAGAAAAAAAAAGGCAGAAAATAGCAAACTGTTGAATATGATGAGTCCTATATGAGCCAGCTGCTTAACAAGTTCTAACCCCACTTGTCTGAGGTTCTGGTTCTTCTTTCCATGGCAGACTGTTGGGTCATTTTACATTTGGGTTGTTTATGGTTCCTTAATTTTTTTTTTTTTTTGGAGAAGTTATTAAATATCTGGGATGCTTTTATGCGAAGCATATCACCTACTCATGGCATTAGAAAAGAGCTATTTGAAAAAACACAAAAAGGGTGTGTAAATTAAACAGGAGGAGAAATTACATGCACAAATTTTATATCAATCTCTAGCAACTCCAGTTGCATGTGGCAGAAGTCCTGGAAGTGCTGGCCATGAGTCCCCTGCCCACAGCCTGTGGGGCACCAGCAAGATCAACCCTTACCTGATCTTTGGGCACAATGGCTGGTTTGGGGTTCCCAGGTCTACTGATCCTATGATGAAGTTCACTACAGGGGTGAGGGTTCAGGTCAGGGTCAGAGTGGGGACTGCAGAAGCCAGAATATTCAGAGGAAGAGGGAGAGGGTAAAAGAGACACTACAGACAAGCTGAGAGACAAAGAGGAGGGGAGAGATGGGAGGGAGAAGAATAAGAAGCAATGAAACCATAATTCCCAGCAAAAATTTAAGCCACGGCAGTCCAAGGAAGGCCCGGGCTTTTAAAGCTCTGCTGAAGCCCATTTTTTTCCAAAGCCTGTTCTTTGCTGAAGCCTGGTTGGGGGCCCCTGCTGGTGAGCCCTACTTGCAGCTTAGGCTGTAAGACTCCCTGTGATTTCTATAACTGCACAAAAAATAATCTGGCCCTCAAGAACCTGTTATGGGTCCAGAGATAAATGCAGGCTCGAACTTCTGCCCCGTAGAGAGCTCAAACATGAATTTCTGCTGATATTGGCTTCAGAGGCATAGGTCGGGAGTTGAGCTTGGGACAACTCCTCAAGCCTGCTAGCAATTACGTGCTCTCAGCCACTTTTTAAAAGGCCATATTTCTTTACATTTCTAGGATCTAATATGAGGTTATGTCGGGTCATGGGACCCTTGGCTGGTGCAAAGTAATTTAATGTCACCGAGAGCAAGCAGACTCGTTTGTCACCCTGAGGAATATAAGTCCCCGCAGCCTGTGCTGGGAGCAGAGCAGAGTGGGGTTGGCTGGGGCTGCAGGATCCAGCCTGGGGTCCAGTGCAAGCCTAGCCAGGTGGGCTGAAAGGGGGCTTTCCGGGTCGAGTGTATTGGGTTGGGAGGTGCAAGGAATCAGCTCTGCTCCAAGCACACTCTGCTCCAGCCCATCTGAGCACAGCATGGGACCCAAACTTGCTCTAGGCTCTTGGCTCACAAGTTCAATTGCGACAGGATCCAGGTCTCAGTTTTTCATTCCCTAAAGTTAAATCTCTTGTTAACCCAGCTTTAGTGCTCCCCCTCCCCGACACTGCTGCTTCAACAATCTGTAGCTGATTAAATGTAACCTAAGAGAGTCTCTTTACCTGAGGTGATAAGATTCAAGCAGCCAATAGGAGACTTGGGGGGGAGCAGAGAGAAAGAGCCACAGCCCTTGTTCCCCTTTGGGGATGCACTTCAGTGTGTGACAAGGGCTGGCTAATATCTCAGTGAAAGGATTCAAGCATTTGCCTAGAATTGTCGTTTCAGATTTGGGGGCGGTGAGGGGGTTGGGTAACACAAAGGGGGTTCTCTGAGACCTCTTTTGAGAATTGGGGAGAGTCCAAGCTCTGGAGGAATATGGTTAAACAACTTGATGGGCAAAACGGGAAGGGAGGAGGCCAGTGCTAGTCCCTGGGACTGAGAAGGGCAGGGCCTGGGTCCTCCTTCAGAAGGCACCTCCCAGCAGCCATCACTTTCCTCTGCATCTTCGGACCCCAGAGGGCCTGGCAAGTCTACTATTGGGGCTGCAGGCTCCCTGCTGCAGAGCCCAGTTGTGGCTCCTCAATGTCCTGTGATTCATGCATTGAAACATGGAGCAGTGTCCCTTGGCCTTCTGTATGATCCCCCAAAGGGGCATTCTGACACCACTCTTCTCTCTGACGATTCTAGAATGGTATAAAGTCACAACAAATGGAGTGAGAGGAGAGGACTTAGACTCAACCAAAGTGATCAGTCAGGGGCCGGCCTGTGGCTCACTCGGGAGAGTGCGGTACTGATAACACCAAGGCCAC
>NW_007757930.1:6036-6781 GCF_000696425.1 Galeopterus variegatus | reverse complement strand
ATATATATATATATTTTGGTGTTTCTTGAGCAGGCTACTCTATGCCACATCCATGCTACTCACGGAAGGGAGAGATGCCTCAGAGAGCCACCATTCAGCTGGGGATTCAAGACTCCCAAAAGAAAATTATAGCAGGGAAGAAAAGTCCCAATTCACCCTTAAATTATATTCTGAAAGTTTCCAAGAGTTAAACTTGAGGTCACTTCAATTCTTGATAAAATCTTCCCTTAGAAACAACTTACAAGGGCTCATTGGGTGTCCAGCTCCACCCACCAAAACTTAATTAGTCCACATGGGCAAGGGAACACCACCAGGCCTGGAGCTAGTAAACCAGGTAAAATCTGTGGGCCTGCCACTCACAGGTGGTCAGGGAAGTTAGTTAACCTAAGTTCTAGGCTAGCTCATTTGCAAAATGGAGATGATACCTGCAAACCTAAAGAAGAGCCTCATCAAGGAAAATAAACGGTGGATGCAAAGTGTGGCAAAGGCCTTATTCCAGCCCGCAGCAGGCAGTCTGGCAGGTGGAAGAATGTGAACTGGAGGGACAGTGTGCCTGTCCAACTCACATCCTCAAAGCAGGCGGCCGGGTCACCTCCACTTCTCACCTCAGCCCAGGGACTCCACTCTGTGCTCCAAAATTAGCTGCCCCTCACCGCTTGGCCTGGAAGGGGCCAAGGAGGAAAACAATCCGGTTTAAGTACCCGTAAGTTACCTGCACCTTAAAAAGAAGGTGAGGACAGCACGG
>NW_007757930.1:0-586 GCF_000696425.1 Galeopterus variegatus | reverse complement strand
GGGCCCGGGCAGCGCCTGAGAAGCCTCCCTGCTCGTGGCCCCACCTCCCGGCCCGCCGAGGCCCTGCGCCGCGCCCACCCTCCCCGACCATGCTTTCCCAGATCCGGCACTGGCCCCCCGGAACCTCTGAGGCTCTGAGCGCACCGGTCCCCCGAGCGACACCACCCGCACGCCCTGGAGCACCAACAGCAGAAAACGTGTCCCCGGGCGCGGGACCGGCCCCCAACCCCAAAGTGTCCCCGGACGAGCTATGACGAAGCCCGGACGCCGGCTCTGCAGCGCTGATCCGCAAACCGCGTGGCCCGGACCCCAGGCACGCTAGGACCCCTGACGGGGAGCGCGTGGCCGGGCCGGGCCCGTGGAGCGGCCCGACACCCGCAGCCCCCGGCTCCGCTCACCCTCGATGGAGATGACGTGCTCCCGGATCTGGTTCTGCAGCGC
Organism: Galeopterus variegatus; assembly: GCF_000696425.1. Lineage (NCBI taxonomy): Eukaryota > Metazoa > Chordata > Mammalia > Dermoptera > Cynocephalidae > Galeopterus > Galeopterus variegatus. The sequence continues at coordinate 145 of NW_007757930.1, read as the reverse complement.
CAAATCCTCGACGCGCTCGATCAGGTCGTAGATGGCGTAGATGTTGGGGTGCACGGACTCGAAGCGCTGGATCTCGGCCCGGATGGCCGCCGAGTTGGAGAGCGCGAACTGCTGCGGAGGCCCGCCGGCCAGCTGCTGCGAGGGG
>NW_007757929.1:6498-6781 GCF_000696425.1 Galeopterus variegatus | reverse complement strand
GCTCAGCCAGTGAGCGCACCGGCCATCCCTATATAGGATCCGAACCCACGGCGGGAGCGTCACTGCACTCCCATCGCCGCACTCTCCCGAGCATGCCACGGGGCCAGCCCGAGTTTTTTGAGTGTGTGTGTAAACACACTGGAGTGTCTCAAGTCTCTTGGGGACAATAAAAATGTATAAAGGAAAAAAGAAATTCTGAAATCACCTTTTACCCACTTTTTAAAAAACAAAGTATGTAAAATTTTCAGCCCACAAGAAATATTTGCACATTATGAAAACATGA
>NW_007757929.1:0-2580 GCF_000696425.1 Galeopterus variegatus | reverse complement strand
TTTTCTAAGAGCTTACAGATATCCTCTCAGTAATCCTCAACTAATGCCATGAAGTGTATACAAACTGCTCTTACACAAAGTTAAATCCACTTGTTTCAAAATGAAGAAAGGAAGAGAGAAAAACAGTGAAGAAAACCCATATTCACTAAGCCCTGATCGGTTACCCTATGTATTCATTTTCTATTGCTGCTGTAATGAATTACCACAAACTTAGTGCTTAAAACAACATAAATTCATTATCTTACAGTTCTGGAGGTCAGACTCCAGTAAGGGTCTCACAGAGCTAAAGTCGAGGTGTCAGCAGGACTGTATTTCTTGCTGGAAGTTCTCTGGGAAAATCTGTTTTGTTGCCTTTTCCAGCTTCTAGATGCCAAGTGTATTTGGCTCAGGGCCCCCTTTCTCCATCTTCGAAGCTAGCAACAGCAAGTTTATCCTTCTCATGTTGCATCTCTCCATCATTTCATCTCTCTCTCTCTGATCATGGCTGGAAAATATTCTCCACTTCTAAGGACTTATGTGATCAGATTGGGCCCACTAGATAACCCAGGAAAATCTTCCCATCTTAAAGTCTTTAATACTAATTACTTCTGTGAGGTCCCTTTTGCCATATACAGTAACATTTTCACAGGTTCCTAGAATTAGGGAGTGTACATCCTTGAGGTGCCAGCATTCTGCATATGACGACCTGTATATGGTATTTCATTAATTCTTCTCAGAAAATCTCCAAGGTAAGCATATTAGTTATCTATTGTTGTGTAACAAACTACCCCCAAAATTGAATCACTTGAAATGATAACATATTTTTCTCACAGTTTCCTCACAGGGTCATGCATCTGGCTGAGGCTTAGCTGTGTCCTCTATTTCAGGGTGTCTCATATGGCTACAATCAAGATGTCCACATAGGCTGCAGTCTCTTCTGAAGGTTCAACTGGAGAAAGATTTACTTTTTTTACTTGAGTCTATTGCACTGTTACTTCCTCCCCTCTCTGCCACTCCCAGATAGCCCATTGGCCAAAGCAAGTCACATGCCTGAACCCAAAGTAAAAGGGCAGGAAAGTATACTCCGTCTCTAGTGGGAGCAACTGCAAAGTCACAAGGTAAAAGTCAAGGATACAAGAAGAGGTGAAGAATTGGAGCCAATAATTCCACCTCACACAGTGTCATTACCCACATTTTACCAATAAATAAATTGTGGTACAGAGAAGCAAGCTAACGTGCTCAAGGTCACAGAACTCAAATTCAGATTCGTCTGACTTCAAAACTCATTCTCCATTGTTTTATAACACAAGGCCTCAAGATGTATTTTCTCTGAATCATTTCCTTCCAAGTAAAGGATTTCACAAATGGGCATCTAAAAATTCCTTTTGCAAACAGTCATCAGAAATTCCACTCTGCTCTTCTGCCTCCTGTTTCACCTTATCAGCCTAAATTTGTAACGTGGGCAGGAGCGTGGAGATAAAATCGGCTCTGAAAATGAGAAAATGGATTTTCTTGCCATGCCTTTGCATTACAAATGGGCCCAGTCCACGACAATCATGGCTGCACCTGGAACAGTGCACAGACCCCATGAATAATCCATGTTCCTTACACACGCATTTCCCCATAGTGCTGACTCAGCGGCTGCTCTCCTTTCTGCAAAGCAGAGACAGCAAATAGGTCAGCTGAAGTCTGAGAATGCAACAACACTCTGAACATTTGGTTGATCCTGAAGGCAGACAAGGGACTTAAAAGTCTAATTAGAGTTGGACCAGGCTACAACACTTCCCTCCTTAGAAAATTCCATTATCTTTAGTATTAAATCCATACTCCTCTATGTGGCACACAGGAACCTCCATGATGTGACCAGAGCTTCATTACCTATTTGACCAGAACTTCATTCCCCATCCCCTGCCCTTCAGCCTGGCTCTTTTTGCCACCTCCCTCACCTTTAACCTCAGCTATACCCAATTATATGTACTTCACCAGAAGTAAACATATTTACTTGCAATCCTTTGCATTTGTTGATTCATTTTCCTAGAAAGCTCTTCTTCCCCTTTGTCACTAACCTAAATTGAATTCCTTCTTTCAGACATAGCTCAGGGGTTCCCACCAGAAGTAAACATATTTACTTGCAATCCTTTGCATTTGTTGATTCATTTTCCTAGAAAGCCCTTCTTCCCCTTTGTCACTAACCTAAATTGAATTCCTTCTTTCAGACATAGCTCAGGGGTTCCCTTCTGCAGAAAATCTTTGCTAACTTCATCCTTGCCCTGCCACCCAGCTTACTTGGAGTTTGGGGCTCTTGCTTAGAAAACATGTTCTTCCACCACAGTCCTTATCCGTCTATATTAGAGTCACCTATTTACTTGTTGTCAATCTCACAAACATTGAGCTCTTTAAAACTAACAGGTTTTTGGCTCTGAATCCACACTGTTCTTGGCACAGTGCCCAGTAGTCATTAAATGTTTGCAGAAGAAAGGAGAGAGAAGGGAAAAGAAGGGAAAAATAGAGTAAAGAAGGAAGGGAAGGAGGATTGGAAAGCAGTAGGGAGAAAGGGAGGGAAGGGGGAAAGAGAGAAGAAAAAGAGGGAGGAGAGAAGGA
>NW_007757928.1:6188-6781 GCF_000696425.1 Galeopterus variegatus | reverse complement strand
TAAAACATAGGTTAATAGTTTTTAGGGTGAGAGCCTGAGTGGTGTCAGTAGGAATTTCAGTTTTGAGAAAGGAGGACAGGAGCAGAGCTGAAGATGGAACACTCATCAAACTTGAAGAGTATGAAGAGCAATAAAAGTTAACATTCAAGGACTTTACAGGTGCAAAACATCCAACTCTTGCTCACTTGCATGTCTTTCATACACGGGTGCCACTATGAAAGAAATTAAAGAGGACACTAAAAGATATAAAAGGAATACTTGATTAAAATTTCATGTATGTTTTTGAATCATTGATACATATATTTTAAGTTTATTAGGTACTCACACCTAAGTCATTAAAAAGTGAGGACAATTATAATTGCAAAAACCTTTCAAAATTTTCCAAAATATACTCATATTTAACCTGTGAGTACATTAATTTGTGCTCAGATAATGTGAGTACATTATTTTGTGACTGTTTTAATAAAATGAGAAGAGATGTTAGTATAAGATCTAACCAATTCCCTTTAATGTTTTTTTCAGTGAATCTATGACTTTATTATTTCTCAGGCTATAGATAATTGGATTTAAAAAAGGAATTATGACAGTGTAAA
>NW_007757928.1:0-786 GCF_000696425.1 Galeopterus variegatus | reverse complement strand
AGCTCAAATTCCAGACAAATACCTACCTGCAGACACTAAGGTGAAATCTGATGACAGATCTCATTAGGCAAAAGTGAAGGGGAGGGGGATAAAAAGGCAAAAAACCACAGTAGGGGGTGGTCTAGATCAGTACTTTCTAAACATTAGTGCCTCTGAATTTCCTGAAGATCTTGTTAATGTGCTGATTCTGTTTCAGTAGTTCTGGGATGGTGCTCAGGTGTCCTCCTTTCTTACTAGGTTATGCCTGTGACATTTGGCATCCACAGGGCCTTCGTCACTGGAGAACCTAGATGAACACAGAGCCTCTTCATTGGAGAAGCAAAAAATGGTGTATGTGGATGGCAATCACAGAGAGAAGCCAGGAGGAGTCAGGTAGGGCCAGAGAGGCAGACATGGGATCCTGAAGGCTAGGTCAGGGACTTCGTTCTTTATCTCATAATTGAGATACTATGAACATGGTGGTAACATGTTCAGATTTGCCTTTTGACCATTAAGAGATAGGAGTCAATGCACATTCACTTAGAAATATAAAACCTAATATACTCATTTGTGACTTTAAAAAAATTTGCATAGTACATTTTTATTGGCTATGAATATTCATGAGATACAAAGATGATATTTAATATATAAATAATGATACATAACTACATCCACAGTACAAAGATTCTTTAAAAAAAAAAAACAACAAAGTCATGGCAGAAAAGATAGTGGGAAAGCAAAGGGCCTATTTTATGGTGGACTAATTAGTCAATTACCTTGCTTCATTAACATTTTTCTAGTGAGTAC
>NW_007757927.1:6554-6781 GCF_000696425.1 Galeopterus variegatus | reverse complement strand
TCCTCTCCAGCACCGGCATTAGTGTCAGCTGCGGTAAACCCAATGGACCAAGCTAGAGATGCCAGTGCCAGCCTCCTTTTCCAGGGCTTATGTGAGGCGGGAGCCAAGAAGCCTTCTGCACTGGGGGGAAGCCATTTTTGGAGGATCCTGTTATCTGCTCAGATGAGCGAGGAGTCTGGATAGGCTATTACGAATGTAACAGCCTTTGGCTAACAGTCAGGATGTCT
>NW_007757927.1:2165-5261 GCF_000696425.1 Galeopterus variegatus | reverse complement strand
ATTGCCACATGATTTCAGGCAGGAGCTGCTTTGCGTTTGCATTTATTATCTCTTTTATGCCAAGTGAAGGCAGATGATATCACAACGTTCTGAAAAGGAAGATCATACAGTGGTTCAAATTGGAAAGGAGATGGGAAAAATGAATTATTTGGGGACCCACATGATATAGGCATGCTGAAATCTAAAGAGTTTGTGCTATGGCAGCCAGCACCATATTTATGTTGGGAGCAGATGTATTATGCAGATTCCATTTTTTGTACAGACAAACTTGCAACTATTCATCAGCAAAAAGTGCAGCATTAAAAAAGCAGTGCAGAATTTTCTGTTGATTCTAGCAGTAAGTGGATTAGATATCTATTTAATTCAGGTTTCAATAACCCTGCAATATGAAACTTATCTTCCTGTGAACAAATAGCACAGTTGTAGAGTTTTCAAGGGACATCTTGTTAAAACTTGCATCCCAGGATTGATGAAATTTTGGATTTTATGAGGTCTGATTATTCTGAACTAGCAAACAAATCTTTAAAAAGTTAGAGTATATTTTTGTACAACTTATTTATGCCAGCGAGGTTTGTATTTAGTTTCGTGGTTTTTATAAATCCAAATAATACAAATAATTTATACCAACACTGAAGGTCTGTTCGATTTGTCTTTCCCTTGAAAGGAGGTGTGGTAGACAGCCTCCAAGGTGTCCCCCGAATAATTCCCACATTCTGGTATCATGCCCTGTGTGATCCCCTCCCACGTGGTATGAGGGTTGGTCTGTGTGGCCAGTAGGATAATGCAGAAGTGACACAAGTCATTTCTGAGGTGAAGTTATAAAACAGGGTGACTTTCTCTCCCTCTCTCTCAGATCACTCGCTCTGGGGAAGCTATCTGCCAGGTCAACGAAGACCCTCTGTGAAGAGGCTTACATGATGGGGAATTCAGGCCTCCCGGTAAGGGCCACATGAGCGAGCCATTCTGAAAGCATAACCTCCAGCCCCAGCCTTGGGGTGGCTGCAGAGCCGGGCCAATAGCTTAACTGCCATGTCATGGGATGCCCTGAGCCAGAACCACCCAGCCAAAGCACTCCTGGATTCCCAGTCCTCGGAAACTGTGAGACAAATGTTTGTTATTTTAAGCATTCAGTAATGGAGTAGTTATGCAGCAACAGACATCTGAGTCACGATCCTAAACACAACCAACGACTGAGAAGCATCATCAAATGTCACTTTCCGAATTGAGCCCATGAGCCAGTAGTGACGGACTCACTGCTTAGTCACTGATTTGGACTTCAACATGAGCATATTTCCAATGCTGTCGGTCTTGCCTTTTAGCACAAGTATATTTTTGACATTTACTACATTTTGATGTATTATTTCAGAAAATACATTTGGAGCATATTCAACATTTAACCTTGTCATTCTTCAATATTGCCACTTCATTCAGGGATTTATCTCGGTGAGGCACAAGCACCCAGCACTTCTCTTTGTTTCTCTGTCCTTGTCTAGTGCTCATATGATTTAGTTACACAGTAGGACTGCAGATTTCACTCTCACATTAGCTGGAATGTGCAGAGTATATGTGGCCCTTTTACTTTTTCTGTAACTAATCTTTTCCTGCTACAAGTTACCTGGGAACAAAGAAACAAACAGAAACAATTGACTTTAATACTTTGATTAAAACAAAATCTGATTTGCAATTTAAAAAGTACTTTCAACTCAGTCCTTTAAGAGAAAGCATGCATTGTTTATCTCATTGTTTATTTGCCAGTCTTCTGCTTAGCACCTAGCTCCATTTCAAGAAGTTATCTGCGTATGTGGTGGGAATGGTGAGATTTACAAGATCTCACAGTGGAAACAAAACCAGGGTCCTTGGAGGTAGTGTCCTCTGGTTCCCTGGCTTCTAGAGTGATGCCCCTTGTTCTGTATGCTCTATCACCACATTCTGGCTGCTGTTTCTGCTCCCTTGTGTCAGTCAGTGCCTGTCATGTTCTGCCCATGACTTAGCCCCCAACTCCTCTCCCAGGTGAAATGAAGCCTCTGAGTCCTGAGGGGAACTCCCAGTTGGCTCCCACCCAGGCCATGTCCTCCACCATCTTCAATGCAAAGCTGCCTCACCCCACGAGGGGACTGCTCTCTGCTGTGGTCCCAAACAGTTTCTCAGGTGTACCTTGGTCCTGTCTATGGTACTTGGCACCACAGGTGGCCCAGAGAAGCTAAAACTCAGGCCTAACATTACCTAACCACCGACTTGATTTGGGTATGGTTGTGAAGAAGACTGGTATAGGACAGCTGCAATATGGTTGGTACTCTCCTCAGGTTCTAGAAGCCCCCATCCACCTTCAGCCTAATGTACACACCCACTCTAGGCTGGGGAACAAATCAGATCACATAATGTAAGGTACAACTTATTTTTCTCCTCCTTTCTTTTCCTCTGGTTTCTTCTATCCTCTGGGGTCCCATGCCCCCACTACTATGTAATGTCTTTAGTGTAGCATAAAACTGCAGGCCATATTGACTTGCTTCTCTAGCCAGAACTTAGCTAGAAGGAGCATTTTCTTTATATCATGTAGGNGACTTGATTTGGGTATGGTTGTGAAGAAGACTGGTATAGGACAGCTGCAATATGGTTGGTACTCTCCTCAGGTTCTAGAAGCCCCCATCCACCTTCAGCCTAATGTACACACCCACTCTAGGCTGGGGAACAAATCAGATCACATAATGTAAGGTACAACTTATTTTTCTCCTCCTTTCTTTTCCTCTGGTTTCTTCTATCCTCTGGGGTCCCATGCCCCCACTACTATGTAATGTCTTTAGTGTAGCATAAAACTGCAGGCCATATTGACTTGCTTCTCTAGCCAGAACTTAGCTAGAAGGAGCATTTTCTTTATATCATGTAGGAAGAGAATGAGTGGACTCTAGCACAGGTACTAAAAGCATTTAGAGTATTAGTAAGGCTCTCTGTTGCTAAACGGTCCTATTTTGAGTGTCAGAAGCCAAGTATAACCTTAATCTTTCTGTGTTCATTCTTTCTGGGACAAATCTTTTTTGGTGTGTGTGTGTGTGTGTGTGTGTGTGTGTGTGTGTGTGTGTGTGTGTGTGTGAGACAGGT
>NW_007757927.1:0-1165 GCF_000696425.1 Galeopterus variegatus | reverse complement strand
AAGGGGATCGTAACCCTTGGCTTGGTGTCGCCCACACCGTGCTCAGCCAGTGAGTGCACCAGCCATCCCTATATAGGATCTGAACCCGTGGCCTTGGTGCTCCCAGCGCCGCACTCTCCCAAGTGAGCCACAGGGCCAGCTCAACAAATCTTGATTTCCCATGTAGATGATTGCTTGGGTCCAAGTTGGGTGGAGATCATGAGCTCAGCAAGGCAAAAGAAAAATTCGCATTCATAATTTTCAAAATATTATCCCCTTATATCCATCTCTGTTATTATTTTTATCATCAGTTTTCCAACCATAGATAATCATCTGCAAAATGGAGGCAGTAGCACCTGGTTTTAATTCAACTCTGTTCAGTCTGCCTTTAACTGTCTCAGAAAAGGCTCGTGCAGCTCCCCCATGAGGCCCCTCCATTCACTCTCCACCCACCCGGGGTGCTCCCCCAGTGCTAGGGTGTCCGTGTGCACCGTTCAGTTGAGCTGATGAGTGGCCAAGCTGGCTGCGTGCTCTGGGGTGGCTGGAAGCTCCTGCTTCACACATGTAGTGGCTTTAGAAGTACGAGGTGGTGAGACTCAGTGAGACTGTGGAGCCTGTGTCTGTGTTTCTTTTGCGTCCCTGCTCATACCTCCTTAATCATCTTCAGGGATAAAATGGGCCCAGCCAAGCCAACATGTTGTACCTCAGAGAGTCCTTGCTTTTCCCCTCCAGGCGCGCCATGCTGCCCCATGGCCATGCCACGCTCACCAGCTCCCCTTGTGTTGAACATGACCCTGCATTTCTTGACTTAAAATCAGACCTGCTTGTGCCTTCCAGATATAACGAGGTTTCTTCCTCTCACTTTCACACGAAGTGAAGCTCTATAAAAGGCTGTTTGGAGGAGAGCTTTTATCATCCTTTTTCTTCTCTACCAGCTGTCCCAGCTCCAGGCCAGGTGGGGCTCCTCCCGGCTCAAGAGATCAGAATCCCCAGCCCTCAGGCAACTCACTGCCATGCCTGCAGCATCTGTCTTTCCCTCTATGTAGGTGACAGTGTTTAGTGTCTGCTCCAACTTTTATTTAAAGGCGACTTTTAAGAATAGTTTCTGTAAAGGAGACATTAACGTTTATGCGAGTCAGCTCAAGCCTCGCCAGTGTTTCAATCTACAGTACTGGTGATGGCAGCC
>NW_007757926.1:5974-6781 GCF_000696425.1 Galeopterus variegatus | reverse complement strand
ATTTTCAAGGATGTTCTGGTAGACTAGTTAGTACAAGGGGGACGTTCCATCTCCTGCCCTAAGCAGTTTCTTTAAAGTTAGGCACTCTGATAAATATCTTATTGTTTCTTTTTGTACATTACATAGCTTAGATTTATGACTCCTTTTGATAGTATATTGTTTAAACTATTTTTGAGCTGTACACGCTTGGATGAAAATTGTCACAGAGCCAGTTCTTTTATGTTCTTACTATGACGGATTAACCATCTGTTTTCCTTCTGTAACTTCCTTGTCTTTACAATAAAAGCTGAAGCAAAACCCGGCTTGGGGCTGCGCCTTGCTTCCTCTTCCTGGAAGGAGTTTGTCTCGGTGGGGTCCCTTCGGGCTTCTCATTGCTCTCCATACTTGGGCTCTGAGTAATCTATGCATCTCCACCACACAGTGAACTGTGACAGGCCCCCAAATCTCAGAACCTCCGGTGCTACAAACCATCCTCTTCCCCAAAAGGCTCGGTGCCTTCACAGCCAGGGACACAGGCCTCTGACCAGCTCAGAGATATGACATTCGTCTCAGACACTCCCCACCTCGAGCCTCAGACCACCTCCCCACCCACAGCAAAAACGTCATGGTGAGGAACACTGACCCCAAACTGCTCGGAATACCCAAATCAGGGAAGACACCCCCAAGGCAGCCTAGAGCTCAGACCAAGGAAAAGACCACCAAACAGCTTAGAGCCCCAAAGCCCCACAGAAATCCACGACGACATTATCCCTTGCCTGCCCACAGGAAACTCACCACAGGTCGACGCCCTGGTCATACTGGCGGGCA
>NW_007757926.1:0-411 GCF_000696425.1 Galeopterus variegatus | reverse complement strand
CATATGTTGATCAAATCAATATTACTAGTATGTATATTGTTACAAATTGAACTTATTCTTTGTGCAGGTACGCCTTTAAGAGGTGATTGGATGGGAAGGACTGTGTCCTGTGAACGGATTGATCCATTCATGCAGTAATGGGTTAATGATTTAATGGGTTTTCTAGGGCGTGGTTCTGACGGCTTCATAAGGAGAGCAAGTGAGGCGGTTAGCCGTCTTGCTCTGGCCCTTCTCACCGTGTTATACCCTGGTCACTGTGGGTCCCTAGAGAGTGTTCCCATCCAGAAGAAGGCCCTCACCCAATGCACCCTCTGGACTGTGGACTTCCTAGCTTCCGTAAAGCATAAGAAATAAATTTTGTTTCCTTAAATGACCCAGTTTCAGATATTCTGTTGTAAGCAACAGAAACAG
>NW_007757925.1:5913-6781 GCF_000696425.1 Galeopterus variegatus | reverse complement strand
GGATCCGAACCCTTGGCGGGAGCGCCGCCGCGCTCCCAAGCGGCGCACTCTCCAGTGCGCCCCCGGGCCAGCCCTTCCTGGGACTTTCTGAGTGCTGCCCTCTTTTGCATGTTGGTTTCATCTTCAGGTAACCCTTCATCCTAGAGTCAACATGGCTGTTGACAGCAACCACACACACACACACACACACACACACACACACAGAGGAAACAATTTGCCCCATGGGAAGCAAATTTGTCACAATCTATTTAGTTTGTGGATGGCCCAACTAAAGAATTATTAACGGTATAGTGTTGATATCTGGGTTTTTTTTTTTTTTTTTTTCCTAATCGCTATAGTGTTGATATTTGATTGATCCACAAATTGCAATTGCCTATCAACTCACCGAAACTTCTTGGTGGCCTCAGGGTCATCCCTCAACACCAGCTGTGGCTACCCATTCTTGCACACAGGACCTCCATCCTCCTCAGGTTGTAACACGTACTGTTTCCTGGGTCCACTCTTTTCCATACCTCTGTGCTGTGCATTTCCTGAGTTCTACTTTCCCACCCAATTTAAATACTATACTTTTCTAAGATTTGGCTCAGGTTCATTTTTTTCCATGAAATTTCAGTCTAAGAAGTTGTAGTACCCCTGAACAGTCATCAGAAATGATTTCATTTACTGTTTATATGAGTTATTTGGAGATTAACTGAACTGTCACAATTCCTCTTACATTTTTTTTTTTTAGCTTTTTGTGTTCTATTCTGTTCTCTTTTGCATTGCCCTTAACAACTGCACAAAGTTGATTGTCAGTATGGATCTGTTGATTTGCAGATGAATGGATTGCATGGAATTTCAGACAGGCCTTATTCCAAGAGGTGATTGG
>NW_007757925.1:0-535 GCF_000696425.1 Galeopterus variegatus | reverse complement strand
TTTCCTTTTACTTCTGAAGCAAATTTTTAGCTTCAATGAAATAATTGGGTTTGATAAGTTCGTTATTTCTAATAAAATAAGAATGATGACTGCTAAAGATTTCTGAAGGTGTTTGAATATCGAAGGATATTTTGTTATATTAAAATACTTCAATCAAATTTAAGTGTTAATCAACTTAATAAAATCAAAATTAAGGCTCAACTGTGCAATATCTGAAAAATTTACTTCATTTGGTAACGCAGAGGAGAGAAAGGAGAAAAATCATAGCCACAAAGATTTCTAAAGGCAAGAAGCAAAATGCAAGGCTACTGGATGTCAGGATTCTCAGATTTTCCTTGATAAATATTTGACTGATTGATCAAGAGCTATTTGCCCCAACTTGGAAAAATATTGTGTTTAAATTCAGATTATCTTTTAGCTGAGAAAAATTTCTCAGATATATCTCAGTAAAAGATAGTGCTTTCAAATTGTGTAAAAAAAAATGTCATTTTAATTTGGTAAGCTCAGGAGAGGCATAAATAAAGATGACTAATTC
>NW_007757924.1:5582-6782 GCF_000696425.1 Galeopterus variegatus | reverse complement strand
TGTGAGGGGCTGGGTGTAGAATCCTATTAAATACCTTTTCCACATGTATTGAGGTCATTATAACTTTTCACTTTTTTTATTAATGAGGTGAATTGTATCTTTCGATTTCTTAATAGTAAGTCTTCCTTGAATTTCTGGAATTAAACACTTGGTTATGGTATATTCTTTTGATATTTGAATGTATTTGTATTAAATATTAGACTCTGTATATTCAAATATTTTATTTAGGATTGTTGTATCAGTATTTCCATGGGGCACTAGTTTTCTTTTTCTAAGCTATTTTGTAGGGTTTTGTTATCATTATATGTTACACTCTTTGCTTTTCTTCATTATGTGTACTGGAAGAGTTTAAATCACATTGGAGTTATGTGGTCACTAAAAGTTTGATGGGGTTACCTTATGAATATGTGTCTAGGTGGTGTTTTTCTGGGGAAGTTATTTGCCAGCTTCCTCTATTTCTTTGGAAATTGTCCTTTTTAGATATTCTTTTTGTGTGTGTGTGTGTGGTCGAGTTTTGGTCATTTATATTTTCTTAGAAAATCATCATGTTTATCTTACATTTTTGCACAGAAATGAACTAAGTAGTTGTTTAATTTTCTTTTTACATATGGCTGTGTCCCTGTAGAATTTTCTTAGTTTGTATGTTTGTGTTTTGTGGCTTCACTGTTGATTAGATTAGCTAACGATACCTCTCTTTCATTTTGCCCTAAGAAGGAGCTCCTGGATTAATATTGTTAATTCTACAATTTTTGTTTTTTAATGGTACTGCTTTAGCTTTTTATTATTGTTTTTAGGTCTTTTGCAATCTTAAGTAACTTTTTTGACTTGATGTTTCCTTATGAGTTTTCTAGTTTTGCTATTATTAGATGGTTTAATTTCACTGTGACTGGCAAAGGTCTGTATCACTTTGGGAATATCTTAAGGTCATCTTTGTGGCAATTTTGTGGTCAGTATTTATGAATGTTCCTTAGACCTATTGAAGATATTTTTTTTTTTTGGTTTCAGAGTAAATCAACTATATCTGTCTTATTTGGTCTTCTCTAGCCATACTTAATTTTTGTCCACTAGGCTTTTTGTGAACTGAGAGAAATTAAAGTCTCATGATTATTTATTTCTTATAGTGTTTGCATTATAACTAACTGTGCCCTCTTCATCATTTTTAAAAATGGTTTTTGTCCTGGATTCCAAACACTGTACATT
>NW_007757924.1:3738-4232 GCF_000696425.1 Galeopterus variegatus | reverse complement strand
AACACCAAGGTCAAGGGTTTGGATCCCTGTTCTGGCCATCCACTAAAGAAAAATAAAAATTAAAAAAAAAGTTATTGTGAAACCTTTAAAAATTTTTTAAAAAAAGATAGAAAGCAAATATGCCAAATGTTAACATGAGTTACATGTAATTGGTGAATAGGGAATATTTCATTTTTTTACTTAAAAAAAAAATACCATGTAACTATAAATCAGGGAACACTTGCATGCTTCAGTGCCTCAGTCCATAGTATATTTCATTGAAAATCACATTTTTGCCTTATTGACCAGAACATGTCAATTCCTGTATTTTCTCTGGTGTCCATTTCCTAAATTTTGAATAAAAGTATTATAAAATATTTGTGATTCTAAGGTCTTATGGTTGGGTAGGGCTTATAAAATTCTCAAGTTAGCATCTGCAGAGTAGAAGTTAGTAGTAATTGCTCCAGAGGCTAAAACTAAATGGGATGTTTGACTAAAATCTGTTAAGTGATTTA
>NW_007757924.1:0-865 GCF_000696425.1 Galeopterus variegatus | reverse complement strand
ATATAAATGTTGGTTTCATGTGTAATATTTCTACCTTCTTGCCTTATTTTCTTTTACTGTTTCTTTTTTTTTGGCTGGTAAGGGGATCGCAACCCTCGGCACAGTGGGGGCAGCACCACGCTCATCCAGTGAGCGCACCGGCCATTGCTATATAGGATCCGAACCCACGGCTTTGGCTCTACCAGCGCCGCACTCTCCCGAGTGAGCCATGGGGCCAGCCCCTTTTGCTGTTTCTAATACCTTGATTAGAAATGTCTTAATTTTTACAAAGGAACATTATTTAAGAAGATAGGTTTCAAATATAATAGATGTTAATTTTTTTAGTTTTTAAAAGGAATGGATTTAGTAATTGGGTATATTGAGAGTGTTTTATCATGAATTCTCTAAAATCTAAAATTATAAAAATGACAAAATCTTGAAAATTATCTGTTTGTGGAAAATTTTTTCAGAAACTCTGAATTTACTTCCTTTTCTGGCTCTATAGCAGATGAGCCAACAGACATACTAACCTGTCAGGTCTGAGAGCGGCAAACCAACCAGCACAGCTTCCGTGGGATGTTAGAAACTTAGGAAAGCTGTCCAGGCTTAACACTATTTTTGTCAACTTAATCTGTGCCTTTAAAACTTCAGAAAAAAATTCACATTTTCCACAAACAGAAAACATGGAAGAAAAAAGTCTTTATTTCCACTGGTATTATTTGTTTTGTGCACTACAGTATTCTTGAAAAGTTAACTGAAAATGTTTACATCAGAACAATTTTTCTATTGAGTTTTCTTGTAGAAAATACTTTGTTGCCAGTGAAGAATCTTTGGGTGCCAGAACGTAATAAAAATAATTTCAAGTTATGTAGATCTGTCACAGACA
>NW_007757923.1:5833-6782 GCF_000696425.1 Galeopterus variegatus | reverse complement strand
TTGACAACTTGACAAGCTTACTTTTTACTCACTGTAGACCTTAGGTAAAATGTGCGTCATTGTCATCGCTGGTTTGTACAGAATCCCTCTTTCATTTGCCCTTCCTCTTTCTCTCCCTCCCTCTCTTTCCTTCCTCGCACTCTCCCTCAGTCTTACAAAATGAGCAGTGTGGTTCTTATGTGTGTGTAGTTTTTTTTTTTTCCTTTTTGTCTTTTTTACTGACCGGTAACGGGATCGCAACCCTTGGTGTTGTCAGCCAGTGAGCAGGAACCGGTCTCCACATGGGATCCAAACCCTCGGCGGGAGCGCCGCCGCACTCCCAAGAGGTGCACTCTCCAGTGCGCCACTGGGCTGGCCCATGTGTGTGTAGTTTTATTTTATGTGATTGGCATTGGATGATATATCTCATTCTATTATAAGTCACTTTTCAAATAGCACTATGTTTTTAAGACCCATCCACATTGCTCAGTGTTCACACATCGGCCTACTGAATGTAACTGCTGCACGGAAACTCCATGGGTACGGGGGTGTGCATCCTACTCAGACAATTCCTCTAATAATGGACACCTGATGGCTTCCCACTTCTGGCCACCACAAAGAACACTGCAAGGCACAAATGTGTACGTGTCCCCTTGTGGGTGTGTAAGAATTTCTTTGGGATGTATAGCCAGGAGAGAAGTTGCTGAGTCAAAGGGTGTGTGTATATTAATTTGATGAAATAGTGCCAGATCTGTCTTCAGAACTGGAAGCAACACACTAACCCCAGTTGCAGTTGAACGAATAAGGTCCATAGATTCCTGACAACGCGCTGAACTATCCATGCTTCTCATGTTCCCCAGTCTAATTGGTGTAAAGTGATATTTCATTGTTGTTTCAAGTTATATTTTGCTAGGGGCCGGCCCGTGGCTCACTCGGGAGAGTGCGGTGCTGATAACACCAAGGCCGCGGG
>NW_007757923.1:0-971 GCF_000696425.1 Galeopterus variegatus | reverse complement strand
TTGATTTCCAAGGAATTCCCTGGAATGACTTGCGGTGTCCACCCCACTGAGTACACTGTGGAATCCTGGAGCTGGACTGGCACTTGCAGATTATTACATTCTAATCTTCCCATCTTATGCATGAAGTACCTGAAGTCCAGAAAGAGTACAAGGCTTTATAGAAATCACTCAGAAAGTTCTGGAGACTAATGTCTGTCTGTCTTTTTTTTTAATTTAAAAATTCCTTAATTTTTAATTCATGGTACCACTACCACAATTTACCTGATAATGATAAGAAAAAACAATGAAAAGACAAACCCATAACAGATAAAAGACCTCAGGAATGTACATCTAATTGACACTACATTGCATTAATCAATAGCTGCACTTTTTTACAAACTGTGGCTATGACAGTCCTGAACAAGTTTGATTGCTGTTGTCCACTATACTTTCTAGAATCATTATTGTTCCCACCACCACCATAGTTACCACTGCCAAAATTTCCTCCTCCATTGTAATGATCACATACTCCACCACTGCCACCATATCCACCACCTTGGTCTCCATTTCTTGGTCCACCACCACCATAGCACCCTCTACTGCCATAACCAGGATCATCACCATAGTTGCCACCATCACCTCCAAATCCAGTATATCTGCCATCACCTCCTCCATAACTACCTCTGCTGCCACCACCACCTCCACCAGCATAGCCTCCTCTTCCACCGAAGTTTCCACCACGGCCAAAATTACCTCCACCACCTTCAAAATTTCCTCCATGATCCATAAACTTGCCACACCCATCTCCATGACCTCTTTGTGATCCAGCAGACTGCGTCTCTTGTTTAGAAAGAGCTTTTATCACTTCACAATTATGCCCATTAATAGTGTGGATTTTTGCACAACAATTTTATCAACTGTATCATCATCATCAAAAATTACAAAAGGGCCGGCCCGGTGGCGCACTGCTTCAGTGCACCGCTTGGGCACGC
>NW_007757922.1:6451-6782 GCF_000696425.1 Galeopterus variegatus | reverse complement strand
GGTTTAAGTCCAGGGACACTGTTCTAGTCTGCAGTGTCTAGCATGGAGCAGCACTCTGGAATGACATATCGGAGCTCTCGTCTCATGGAAAAGTGACTCTTGGAAAAGCTATGTCATTTGTAGAAACATCAGGTTAACATTACATTTTAGGAAATTTATACAATTTATGTAATATACTCCCTTTTAAAAAATTTTGTCATTCTACTGACTGATATTTATCCATGGCACTCAAGGTATGAGGTAATTTTTCATGCATGATGTTTCTTAATCCTACTAACAGCCAATCAATTTCAATATTATGAACTATCATGTGGAAATAATCTTTCATAAT
>NW_007757922.1:0-750 GCF_000696425.1 Galeopterus variegatus | reverse complement strand
TGTGAATGGTATTTCCAGAATGAGGTAGGAGAGGAAGAGGCACGGTCAGTGAAAGACCCCCCAGCTGAATGTGACAGTACGTGAGAGCGGTGGGAATGCTCTCGTTGACAGAGGGGGTAGTCGATTCACATGCATTCATTTTGTCATTGTGCCTCAACTCACACACACGTACGCACACACATACAATACTACACAAAAATAGACTTAAAAATCACTGAAACGACAACAAATGGCATGACCAAGAAGACAGCTTGATAAATGTGCCACAGACTACAATAGCCAACGTTCTATTTAGTGCCCTGGTGGTGATGGTTTAGTTTCTTAGTAGTCCAGCTGCTACCAATTAACCTCTCTCAGGGTGCCCCCCCCCCAGCTGTTCCTGAGAGTCTTCCAGGTGCTAGCTCAGGTGGGCTCAAGAACAGTCTCCAGGTTTCT
Source organism: Galeopterus variegatus (assembly GCF_000696425.1). NCBI lineage: Eukaryota > Metazoa > Chordata > Mammalia > Dermoptera > Cynocephalidae > Galeopterus > Galeopterus variegatus. The sequence continues at coordinate 315 of NW_007757922.1, read as the reverse complement.
CACTTACCATCTCTTTTTGCTGCACCTGAGCACGTGAATCAAAGCCTGAAAAACGTGCATCCCCTCTGACAAGAAAAGTCATGTACATCTTAAGGAAGTAATCCAGGAAGTGAACATGAAGATGTGCTTATTAAGATGTCTGTTGCAATATGAATTATAAGATTTAAAACAAGAGGACATTGCTAACTAAAATATGGTTCCTTCCTCATTCTGTCCCATTCCTATTACTGTGTCCTAAGTAGGAGGGAAAACTGTTCTGTTCATCACCTTGTGGTATGGGATGGACCGTTCCTAAATTCGACATGGAGCTACTGA
>NW_007757921.1:11870-12113 GCF_000696425.1 Galeopterus variegatus | reverse complement strand
AGAGAAGCCTTTGAATCAATCTCCACACATCTTTCAACAAGTGGTTCACAATCAAGGGTGACTTTTGCCTCCTCAAGAGACATTTAACGTCTCTGGGTACATTTTTGGTTGTCACAACTGAGATTGTGATGCTGGCATCTAGTGAGTAGAGGTCATGAATGCTGCTAATGTATTACCATTCCCAGTACAGACCCCCTAACACCAAATTATTTGGGACAAAATGTCAACAGTGGTAAAGTTGAG
>NW_007757921.1:5959-6782 GCF_000696425.1 Galeopterus variegatus | reverse complement strand
TTATGGAAAGTCTTGTTTTTTACAGAATTGAACCCTCTTAAGCTCATCATATATGCTATTGCATATCTCACACAACAAAGCTTTTGGAATCAGACTTTACAGCTCCTTGAAATTTATAGAATTTTAGTTGAAGCACATGTTGAGGGTCTTCCATAAAGATTTTACTTGCTGAGATAAGGTCTTTCCCTGGGGGATGTTTCTTCTTCTTTATCTTCTTCTTCATCATCATCATCTGGATAATCCACTAACCAAACTACGCTGCTACCTTTTGGGCTACTTGTTCCATTATCAACAGCAGCAGAAGGAGATGAAAACAATTTTAATTCACCAAGCGATGTTCTTTTGGAAAGGCCTACCTTGTGCCAATGTTCTTTTGTTCTTTTAGTCTCCATGAATTGATCATAAGAATCTGGAAAGTTATTTTCCAATGATGGCATGACTGCTACTCCCATATCTTCTTTAAAACACATTTCTTCCTTTACCTCCAAGACATTGGCACCTCTGTGAGGTGTGTTGCCATATGGTATGGAACGCAAATAATTCTGTACTCTACTTTCCTTGTCTTTCTGATCGTCATATTTAATCTTCAATCCTTTGAATGTCTGGACATATTCAATCGATTCAAGTGCCTTATAAAACTTTTCGACTATATGTGCAACAAGAGACGGGATATTTTCCACTCTTATGTATTCAAACAGCTCAATAATAGCTGAATTCAACATATTGTACCTGGTTCCATTATGCAGAAAAGTATTTAAAACAGGGTCAAACAGATTTCCCTTGATGATGTAACTATTATAAAGTTCATCTTTAAGGCCAACCA
>NW_007757921.1:0-471 GCF_000696425.1 Galeopterus variegatus | reverse complement strand
CCAGTATTTGAAACCAGGCCTTTTATAGAGTAGTTCCGACTCTCCACTTTGCTGTTCCCAAGATGTGATGCTCTTTCCCAGATATGAATAAATGGTTACAGCAGATGTTTACAACAATGCGATTTTTATCCCAACGATCACTGTTATTTGATATTTCTCCATTTTGTTTTGTGAAGGAAAAACTTAAGAGCAGTTCTAAATCCAACTGGGAGGTATCAATCTTAAGACTCAGGAGGCTTCTTCCATGTTGGACGTCTGCCTTTCTCACACTTCTTCCCCCAGAACTTAGGGTATTAAAAGGTATAGTTTTTGATGACTCTGCTCTGAAAAAAAATACTTTTACACAAGGATTTTGGAATTCATCCACATCTTATGACTACTAAGAGCTTAATTTGTATACTTCCTGAGTAGTTTTAGAAGACGTGAAAGAAATGTGTCACATATTTCTGAAGTTTAGATATAGGTAACCCA
>NW_007757920.1:4584-6782 GCF_000696425.1 Galeopterus variegatus | reverse complement strand
GTTGGTCGCCTGGTTGAAGGCCCCTGGTGTAAGGCCTCCTGGTGTAAGGCTCCTGGTGTAAGGCCCCTGATGTAAGGCTCCTGGTGTAAGCCTCCTGATGTAAGGCCTCCTGGTGTAAGGCCTCATGGTGTAAGGCCTCCTGGTGTAAGGCCTCCTGGTGTAAGGCCTCCTGATGTAAGGCCCCTGGTGTAAGGCCCCTGATGTAAGGCCCCTGATGTAAGGCCCCTGGTGTAAGGCTCCTGGTGTAAGGCTCCTGGTGTAAGGCCCCTGGTGTAAGGCTCCTGGTGTAAGGCTCCTGGTGTAAGGCTCCTGATGTAAGGCTCCTGATGTAAGGCCTCTGATGTAAGGCTCCTGGTGTAAGGCCCCTGGTGTAAGGCCCCTGGTGTAAGGCTCCTGGTGTAAGGCCCCTGGTGTAAGGCTCCTGATGTAAGGCTCCTGGTGTAAGGCTCCTGGTGTAAGGCTCCTGATGTAAGGCCTCATGGTGTAAGGCCTCATGGTGTAAGGCCTCCTGATGTAAGGCCTCCTGATGTAAGGCCCCTGGTGTAAGGCCCCTGATGTAAGGCTCCTGGTGTAAGGCCTCCTGATGTAAGGCCTCCTGATGTAAGGCCCCTGGTGTAAGGCCCCTGATGTAAGGCTCCTGGTGTAAGGCTCCTGGTGTAAGGCCCCTGATGTAAGGCTCCTGGTGTAAGGCTCCTGGTGTAAGGCCTCCTGATGTAAGGCCTCCTGATGTAAGGCCCCTGATGTAAGGCCCCTGGTGTAAGGCCCCTGATGTAAGGACTCCTGATGTAAGGCCCCTGGTGTAAGGCCTCCTGATGTAAGGCCTCCTGATGTAAGGCCCCTGATATAAGGCCTCCTGATGTAAGGCCCCTGATATAAGGCTCCTGGTGTAAGGCCCCTGATGTAAGGCCCCTGGTGTAAGGCCCCTGGTGTAAGGCCTCCTGATGTAAGGCCCCTGATGTAAGGCCCCTGGTGTAAGGCCCCTGATGTAAGGACTCCTGATGTAAGGCCCCTGGTGTAAGGCCCCTGATGTAAGGCCCCTGATGTAAGGCCCCTGGTGTAAGGCCCCTGGTGTAAGGCCTCCTGATGTAAGGCCTCCTGGTGTAAGGCTCCTGGTGTAAGGCCCCTGATGTAAGGCTCCTGGTGTAAGCCTCCTGATGTAAGGCCTCCTGGTGTAAGGCCTCATGGTGTAAGGCCTCCTGGTGTAAGGCCTCCTGGTGTAAGGCCTCCTGATGTAAGGCCCCTGGTGTAAGGCCCCTGATGTAAGGCCCCTGATGTAAGGCCCCTGGTGTAAGGCTCCTGGTGTAAGGCTCCTGGTGTAAGGCTCCTGATGTAAGGCTCCTGATGTAAGGCCTCTGATGTAAGGCTCCTGGTGTAAGGCCCCTGGTGTAAGGCCCCTGGTGTAAGGCTCCTGGTGTAAGGCCCCTGGTGTAAGGCTCCTGATGTAAGGCTCCTGGTGTAAGGCTCCTGGTGTAAGGCTCCTGATGTAAGGCCTCATGGTGTAAGGCCTCATGGTGTAAGGCCTCCTGATGTAAGGCCTCCTGATGTAAGGCCCCTGGTGTAAGGCCCCTGATGTAAGGACTCCTGATGTAAGGCCCCTGGTGTAAGGCCTTCTGATGTAAGGCCTCCTGATGTAAGGCCCCTGATGTAAGGCCCCTGGTGTAAGGCCCCTGATGTAAGGACTCCTGATGTAAGGCCCCTGGTGTAAGGCCTCCTGATGTAAGGCCTCCTGATGTAAGGCCCCTGATATAAGGCCTCCTGATGTAAGGCCCCTGATATAAGGCTCCTGGTGTAAGGCCCCTGATGTAAGGCCCCTGGTGTAAGGCCCCTGGTGTAAGGCCTCCTGATGTAAGGCCCCTGATGTAAGGCCCCTGATGTAAGGCCTCCTGGTGTAAGGCTCCTGGTGTAAGGCCCCTGATGTAAGGCCCCTGATGTAAGGCCTCCTGGTGTAAGGCTCCTGGTGTAAGGCCCCTGATGTAAGGCCCCTGATGTAAGGCCTCCTGGTGTAAGGCTCCTGGTGTAAGGCCCCTGATGTAAGGCCCCTGATGTAAGGCCTCCTGGTGTAAGGCTCCTGGTGTAAGGCTCCTGGTGTAAGGCCTCCTGGTGGAAGGCCTCCTGGTGTAATGCTCCCGGTCTAAGCCTCCTGGTGTAAGGCTCCTGGTGTAAGGCCCCTGGTGTAAGGCTCCCGGTGTAAGGCTCCC
>NW_007757920.1:0-239 GCF_000696425.1 Galeopterus variegatus | reverse complement strand
AGTTTCTAATGTATGTGGTTTTAATATTGTTTTTCCCCATTTTTTTCTTTAACTCTGCAATCTCCTTTTTAATTCATTCTATTATTTTTACTACTCCTTTTTTAAAGCTTTCTTTGAAAATTGGTTTTTATTAAGTTCTATGGTGGTAAGGGAATTTCTTTCTTTTCCTTGCACTGGGTTGTTGCCTATGGAATTAACTTCCCAAAAGAGCTTTCCCACTTTTTCTAGTTAACCACCAG
>NW_007757919.1:6314-6782 GCF_000696425.1 Galeopterus variegatus | reverse complement strand
ACCCCAATTCATGGTTAATTCCCCAAATGGAAGGAATGCCTCCCACTTGAGGAAATTCTGGGATATTAACCCCTTTCTGGGGTGTCTCACTGCTCAGAAGAGATGGGATTTGAGTAATCTTTGGTGGCTCCGTCACCCAGGGGAAAAGGGGTGACAAATCCACGGGAGGCAAAGCAACAAGTCTGCAGCTCCAGGATGACTGAAAAACAACCTTTACGTTTATGTAAATAATGTCATCTTGCCCTGTAAACCAAGATTCGAAATATCAAGTGACCATGGGAAAAGAGAAAACTCAGAGAAATGCATGCTAGGAGAAAAAACTTTGCCTTTTAAAAATCTAGAGCCCATGTGGTGGTTACAGGGCACACTCAGGTCCTGGCTAAGGCTCCCCAAAATTGATTCCAAACTAACAGGTCTGGTTGCTTGCCCCCAGACAAAATTAAACCAATCAGAAGTCAAATGTTGGTG
>NW_007757919.1:0-641 GCF_000696425.1 Galeopterus variegatus | reverse complement strand
TTTTTTTTGGCAGCTGGCTGATTTGGGGACCCAAACCCTTGCCCTTGGTGTTACAACACCATGCTCTAACCAACTGAGCTAATTGGCTGGCCAATATGTGGCTGTGGCTTTTTGTATCTGGCTTCTTTGACTTAGCATAATGTTTCGAGGCTCATCCATATTGTAACATTCCTTAGTATTTCACTTCTTTTTTGTTAGTTTGCTTTGATGGCTGGCTGGTGTGGGAATTCAAACACTTAATATTTCATTTCTTTTTATGGCCAAATAATATTCCATTGTATGGATATACCACATTTTGTTTATCCATTCATCAGTTAATGAACATTTAGATTGTTTACACTTCTTGGCTATTAGGAATAATGGTGCTATAAACATACATGTAAAAGTTTTTGTGTGAACATGTTTTATCTCTTGGGTATATGCTTATGAGTGGAATTGCTGGGTCACATGGTAATTCTGTGTTTCACTTGAGGAACTTCAAAACAGTTTTCCAAAGCTGCTGCACTATTTCATCTTCAAATTCTCCACATCCTCGGCAATACTTGTTACTGTTCATCTTTTTGATTATAGCCATCCTGGTGGATGTGAAGTGATATCTCATTGTGCTAAGCGGATGGAGGTTGCAAGGAACCAAGGCTGAA
>NW_007757918.1:6217-6783 GCF_000696425.1 Galeopterus variegatus | reverse complement strand
TTACACAGAAGGAAACTAGTTCTGGGAGTTTAAAGAACTCACCCATGAAACATGAAGCCACAGCAGGTTAAGTGCTGATGCAGGTAAGAGGTGTCCAGATCTCATTCTCAATGTCATGTTTGTGTGGCTCTATCATGATACCTCACTTTACCTCTCTGCACACTGGGGCTCTGCTCCTTAGCAATGTATAGGTTACCACCAAATTGTACTACAAATCTTTTTGCTAGATACAGGATTTGACTTAGATCACTTTACATCATGGCATACATTGAGGGTTTGTGGGAAGATAAATGACAGTGATTATAAAATTAGAAAAGACAGCTTTATCATACAAGCATTCTACTCTTCCAGAGAGTTTGTAACAGATTCCATAAAGCCCCCAACTTTTCTTCCTGAATTCTTTGCCAATTAGTCACAGCTCTAATAGTTGACATTTTAGTGCATGGATAAGTAGATACCTTAAATACCAGAAAAAGGTTTTAACTGTCTGATTGGCCAAACAATGAAACCATGATGATGTTTTCCTTCTTGTCGCAAGATGGGGGGAGGGGATGACAACACCCAGA
>NW_007757918.1:0-2112 GCF_000696425.1 Galeopterus variegatus | reverse complement strand
TAAACAGGAACTTTGTGCTATTTCTGACTTTCAATCACGTACAGGTGTACATATAATTCTGATAAAAATCAAGATGCGATAGGAGGGCTGCAGAAAATTGTTTTTAAGGGTAAAGAGGTACAGGATCAGAAAAAGTTTCAAGAAGGAAATAGTATTTAAGCCACCTTTAAAAAATTATTAGAAATTCAGTGAACAAGTTTGGGATGGTGAACAAGAAATAAAAGATCACAGGATATCTCTCAATTAGAATCCCATTAAGAGAAGAATCAAGTCTTTTATTAGCATTAATCATAGGTGATAGTTACAAGGAAACACTTAACTCTTTAGATTGGTTTTCCCAAAGTGTTTGCAGATCATTTGGTGATAGGTTAATGTGGGTCTGAGAAATAAAAAAGCTCCCATGGTCAAAAAATGTTAGAGAAATGTTAGGTTAAATAAGGTTAAACCCATCTCATTACTGTGTGCTACTCAGAGCATGAGGGTATGCAAATGCACTCTGTGAATCTCCAAGAAGAGGATGTAGAACAAAAAATTTTCAAACCTAAATCAAGGCCCAAACTTTCTCAGTGTTTGTTCATTCCCATTATATTTTAGGGGCAGTTTAAACGTCAGCTGGATTTTTTAATGTGGCTTTGATACTTAGGTATTTTTAAATGCAGTGAATGTGACAAGTGTCAAATGAACATAGTTGTAACAAGTGTTTGGGGCCAGCTCTGAAAAATGTGTAGGGCCAACTGGACCAGTAATGATTGACTTTTCCCTAGATTGCTACATTATTCAATGATTAAATTAGAAATTCACAATTACAAAAGTAATGTAATACCAGAAAATATTTAGGCCTTGTGCCATAAGAGACTATAGATTTCTGAACTAGAAACAATATCTAAGCCAGTGAAGAAAGAGGAGCCAGGGCCATTTTAGATGTAAAGAATATTACTAAGTATTATGTAGGAGCTGAGAGATTTAGAGTCTTGGACAACTCAGAAGTTGATTTACCTGATGGGAACTGAGGAAATGGAACAGGGACATTGGTAGGGAATTCCTAGTAAAGGGTAAGGAAATCAACATGAATAAATGAATATGAAGGGTTGTTTATTAATGGTCTACCTATAAGACATGGCATGAAGTCTTAGCAATGCCCCTAGTGTCACCTACACAATAAATGCTAAATAAATGAACAATTATATCAAAACTTCTCTTATTGTGGTTGGGTTTCTGATTCTTTTCCACTCTTTTTGACACAGATGCCAGTCCTCATAACGTAAGTTCCAGTATCCTGGCAAAAGATTTCTCACTACCCCAAGTATAATAGAATTTGTCACATCAGAATGTGAAAATGATCTACAAAAAATTTATTTAATCTTGCATGAAGAAAAACTATTTTAAAGAGCACACTGTCTTTTAACATATTACAATGAATGAACACAGAATGAACTTAAGCACAGAAGACAAAATAAGTTCTTATTCACACCAAATTCTCATTTTTGCAGTCTTCAAGAATGACATCTGATGAAACTCTCTTTTTGTGCAAAATTGCTTTCCACTGATTCATAATTGAGATAAATGTGCTTTAAAAAACTTACTGTTTCAATTAACTATCATACTTTATATGAACACATAGATGTATATAGATGTATAAACCATAAATTAGCTGACATTTACTAATTACGTACTACAGGCCAGGCACTATTCCAAATGTTTTATGTATCTTAACCTATCTAATCTTCACAGCATCTCTATAATGTCATTATCCCATTTTACAGATTAAAAAACTGAGGCAGAGGGATAAGTGACTCACTCTGAGTGATATAGATAGTAGTTGGTGAAGCTATGATGTGAACCCTGAGCATCACATCTTTAAGCTGTTAATGCTATATCTATTATATGTGTATATATACATACATTTTTTTTTCAGAAAAATTAGGTTCTGAGCACTTAGACCCTACCTAGATATTTATCTAAATTTAGGTATGTTTATGAAAAAAAATTCTTAGATCTTAGTTTTTCTTTTTATAATAGAGAAAATCAGATTAGACAAAACATTCACGACAACTTCCCAAGGGACAGGCTAATAATTTTATCCTTTAAAAACTCATAATAAAAACATGACAA